>NC_060271.1:72719583-73019583 GCF_021613505.1 Equus quagga
AGAGAATACTTGAGGGAGAGGGTTCTGAGAACAGTAACTGAGTGAAGTGATCCATCCTATTTGTGTTCATGTTCTTGGGTACTAGCAAGTAACTGAAGTGTCTGGGGGATACATAGTAGATCCTTTCTCAAGAGAGGATTTGGATTCCATTCATAGGACGTGGTATAAGCATCCATCCCCCAGTAAAGAAACATGCAAGATGAATTGATAATGCTGAATTAAAATGGAGCCCTTGGGAGAAATTGCTATCTCTGGAACAGTAGAAGATGTAGACCAAAGTAGGATTTTGGACCATGTACCTGAGAGAAAGGGCCACTAAAATTATCCTTCACCTGGAGCTATCCACTGGTTCTCACTTCTCTGGGTCTTGTTACTACTGAATCTTTGATACAGTTCTGCATTGCATCACACCCTTCACACCAGAGAATTCTTTTAGTTGCCACTCAAAATTGTGTACAACCAAGCCCATGCATATTCTGCTTAAGAGGTTGTTTAGGATAGCCTCCAGATACCACTGACATAAATTATCTCTGGGTCCAACATCTTCTAGGATGAGTTCTATAGAACTTCTATGTCAAGAGCACTGTTTATGTGGCTAAAGTTCCTAGGTATCATTTCTATGAGACATCTACAGGTGTTCTGGTTCTCACTTCTCGAGTGTTGTTAGAGTAGTGAAGAAAGTGGCAAATCTGAGGCTCTTTAGGTATGAAAGACTGGTGGTTAAAGTTTGAGGCAATCTGGTCATACTGAGTATGAGACAGGAGTGACAGAATCCAGGAAAGACTTGAAGAAGAAAGGAAGACCTTAGGATAGGGAGAATGATGGCTGCACCTCGCTAACAGAACAGAATGATGCCCCATTCCTCAGCAAAAAGAGGTCACTGAAGAACTCCTGGTTGTCACACACTACCAGGACCTATCAATTATCATCTGAGAAAGGCACTGGGCAAGTGCTACATTTGGGTCTCACACAGGGTCTTTCCCATCTCCAAGTGGTCATGCGAGGAGAGTTCCTCTCCAGGACTTGTCCAATTACTCTTCATGTACTTTCTCTCATTTCTCCCGGGCAAGTTTTGTACTGCTCAGCTCAGGGACCCACCCATGCTGGGCCTTAGAGATAGGCCTCAAAGCAATGCTGTCCCTTTTCCTCTTGACCCATGAAAATTGCCCCGCATGTCTCTGTTAGATTCCATTGACCTTGTTCTCTGCTTCCTTGAGCAGAGCTCTTGTTACCACGTTGGCTAATGTGGTATTGCAGGCCTGTGTGGCAATGTGTTGGGAGTTAGTGAGGAGAGTTTGTTAAGAGCATAAACTTTGGAGTCAGATTCCTGATTTTGAATTTCAGCTCTGTCACTTCTAGTTAAGGGTCTTACTAGTTAAATTACTTGCCTCTCAGCTCCTCATTTTCACAACTACCTAAAAGGGGTCCTACTAGTACCTGCCTTATAGGACTATTATGGGGATACAGTAAAATAATACATGTAAAGTGTTTAGCATAGTTTCTTGACACACCGTAAATATTCCATTAGTCAGCTATTAATGTTGCATCTGCTAGCAAATGCTCCATACTTTGTATACACATCATACTCTAATGGTGATATATGACTAGATTCATGGGTTTATAGAAAGTTATGAAACCATAGACTGGAGAGGTCAGTCCAAATTATTATCCCAATTTGCTCAGAAGCAATTACACATACATATGGAGACTGTCCAGTCCCTGCCCCCAACTACATAACATATAAAGAAGGTGAGAGCAGAAAGTATTGTGTCTGTTGAAGTGTTTGAGGATGGTTTATAAAAAATTAATCTAAGTTGTTGAAGTAGTTTTTTCTCTAGACACCAGCATTTTGGTCTTTTAGTTTCTTGAGTGAGGTAAAAATACGGCTAATGCTGTAAGCTAATTAATTGCTCTGTGCACAAACACTAATTACAAAGAGAAAACGTTTAATGTTAGTTGTACATGAGGTGATAAGTAGAGAGCTAGGTTTTGAAAAGAAAAGAAAGAAAGAACTCAATTCTTGGAAAGGAGGATGAAGAAATGAGAGTGATTCGATTTAACCTAGGAAATCAGGAGAAATCACCAGGAGAAAACATACCTTTGTTTTCTTACCTCTTTGATAATATTGCTACATGATTCATGCGTCTCATCTTTGCAGGGATGTTAGAATTGTGACAAACATCCAGCCAAACATTCTGCATTGTGAGTGAAGATCAAGAGTGAGATTTAAGCTGGGTGTGGAATATCTGCTTTGCCCAAAGCTTTATCTACAATCTTTGGATTTCAGCTTTCACCCTGGACTGATCAAATCTGGACCTTTCAAACTTGGTTAAGGAATAATTTCCCTACCTTAACTGTTGCTTGATTTGTAATTTAAACACAGTCTAACTCCTAATAGATACCCAGCATAATTTCTGATGCACAAAGAACTCAATAAATCCTTGGTAAATGAACGAGGAATGAATGAATGAATGAATGAGACTTAATCGAATGTGGCTGTCTCGGTCTACACTTGCCTACTGTTGGAGAAAATAAAGCATATATTCTATGAAGGATCAGAAGGCAGATTTCCTATAAGAATGAAAGTCTACACAGTTCACTTCATAAGTAAGTAAAAAAAGAATTGACTCTGTGATATCATTTGGAAATTCTCCAGAAAGGTGGCTGGCCAAGTACATATTGCTACTAGTATCTCTTTCTGTTGACTGAAGTTTTACATTTTAGTTAAAACCTTAGGTCTGGTTAAAATAACACTGCCCTTGGGAGATAATGCATGAACATATTACAAGTGTAAATACTTCCTTGAGAAAAGACTTAGCAGATTCAGTCCACATGCTGAGGGGCTGAAGTTTGCTTCTGCAAATGAGACAGCTAATAGACCAGGTTTGCAGAAGGATGGGTGATGTGATGACTACACTGAGAGTCTAGGTGGGCAGACTTGGGTTGGGGACTGAGTGGGAGTTTGTAGCTGTTGTAGGATAGCATGAGAGCACCGAGATCTAGAAGACAGGAACAGGGATTGACTCTGAAATGGAGATTAGGAATGTGGGAGGAGGGTACTGACCTCTTACCTACCAAGAGCCAGCTGGGATGGACTCTGTCTTTAGAGCGCAACAAGTCTGCATCTGGCATCACTATTTCACCTTCTGACTACTAGTGAGAAATGATTATGGAACATCAGCACCAAAAGAGTCCTTACAAGTCGTCTAAATGAACCACTTCATTTTACAGCCACAATTAAGTAACTTGGACTAAGTCATACATAAGCAGTTGATGACTACAACCCCCCGTTATGGTATTTTTCAGTTAATCTACATATCCAAGCTATAATTCCTCTGCCTGCTTTTTCCCTAAATTTCACAGGTATGAAAACTGAGAATTTCCAAGCTGAAAAGTGAGTTACCTAAAGCTGAGCCACCTTGTGGCCCAGTCTCAGCATAGATGGCCCCTCTAAAGAAATACACAAGTCTAAGAACCAGAAGGAAATGATGAACAACTAATATTTTGCAGTATTCAGAAAAAGACATCTGTAACATTCAACCAATCTTCTTAAAAATATTCTTCTCGAAGTCTCTTTCATCATAGTATAGCTGCCCCAGTCTCTCTTCCTCTTTCTCTAATCTCCTTCAGGCTCTCCTTTGAACCCAAGCTATGCTGGCTTTGACTATCTCAATTCCTCACTTTCTGTATTGATTTATGTCTTTAGAGGAAAAAAGAAGTTCATTCTCTTATAAAAATCAATTACATTATCCAAACTTCTTTAAATTATTCTCTTCCTCTTATTTCTCACATGGACAACAAAATCCACTAACTGCATGGGCAAGGGCAATATTTCCTTAGCAGCCTGTGAATAATCTTATGTTATATTATACATAGTAGCATTTATGGCAGAAGTGCAAGGATGGTTTAAAAACGTGTAGAAAAAGCATATGATACAATTCAGCACTTATTTGTCATTTAAAAATAAAATCTCCTTGAAAAACTTAGAAGTGAACTTTCTAACTAATAAAGGCTATTTTCAAAAACCTATAGCAACATCACTAAGCAATCTTAGAGGCTTTTCCTTAAGGCTAGAAAGAAGGCAGTTATTTTATCACCATTGCTTTTTAGCATAACATTGAAAGTTCTGACCAATACGGTGTGGTCCCCAAAAAGTGACAAGTAGTATTTGAAAGGAAGAGAGAAAACTGTTCTGATTTATGTATATTATAATCCTTCATATAGAAATCTCAAGAGAATCAACAAACTATTATATTTGTTAGATGAAAGACCAACATACACAAATCAATAATATTTTTTATACTGACAGTTACTGATTAGAAAATGAAATTGATAAAGAAGATAGCATTTTCAACAATTAAAATTGTAGAGCATACAGGAATCAACCAATAAAAATCTGCAAATTTTATGGATAAAATTATAAAATGTCATTAAAGGACATAGAAAAAGCTGAAATAATGGAGAGTTACACTAGATCTGTGGAAATGAAGATTTGATACTGTGAAGATGTCAATTTACCCTAAATGAATCCCAAAACATAATGCAACTCCAGCTGAAATCTGAGGGTGTGGGGAGGTGAAATTTGACAATCTGTTTATAAAATGCACATGAAAAAAGTAAAAGTTGAAGAAGAATAAAGAAAAATTCTCAGAAGGAATCAACCCCATGATATAGTACAACATATTACAAAGACAAGGCAATTAAAACAGTGTAGAAATGGGTTAGAGAAAGACAAACAGACCAAGAGAATAGTATGGAAAGTCCAGAAGTATACACATATACATGAAACTTTCCATCTGACAAAGCAGACAACATGAAGTAGTAGGGAGAGGATTGTTTGATAAATTGTGTTGGGAAGTTTGTTTACAATATGGAGAAAAGTAAAACTGGATTATTCTCCAAACAGCAAACAAAAATTATTTCTAGACAGATTACAAATGAAAACATTAAGAGTAAAACTAGTAAGCCATTTGAAGAAAATATAGAATGATAAAGGGAAAGTTTTCTTAAATAAGACACCAAAAGCAAAAACCATAAAAGGAAACATTTTATAGATTTGACTATGTCAAAATTAGGTTGCAAATAATTATATTGTGGGAGAATAAATGTTTATATATATATATAACTAATAAAAGAGTAATATTAATTAATATATATAGCTGACAGAGCATTAATATATAGGATATCTGCAAATGAGCTAAAGAAAGATAGCAATCTCAATAGAAAACTGGCAAAATATGCATATACAAAAGGCAAAACCAAAAACTGCTAATATGCATGTAAAGGGATGCCCAGAATCATTAGCTACCAGAGAAATGTAAATTGAAACAACAATGATACACCACCTTACACACTATCTGATTGGCAAAAATTAAAGTCAGATAAAACCATGTTCTGGTGACAGGGTGAAAACAGGAATTGTAAACTAGTACAGCTATTCTGAAGTGATTTGAAAGTATTCAATAAAATTAAATATGTACATATTTGATACCTGATATGGAACCTAAATACTTTCTCACACAGATACACAGAAATATGATTGAATGGGCAAGAATATTCGTCACAGCCTTGCTTGCAATAGCTAATAATTTGAGACAATCTAAGTGTCCATCAAAAATGTGTTATCTGGGAAGTATGAAGTGTTATCCATAAGCCAAAAGAAATGCTCTAGATTTCTGGCTAGCTATAGATTGGTCTATATAGATAGCTTGATAGATAGATATCAACATGGATAGATCTCAGAAAAAGTGTCATGTTGGAAGCTTAGAAGTGCAATTAATTGTATTGAACAATACCAATAATACAAATTACTTACTTAACAATGAGTACCTATGAGGATAAGATTGAGGAAACGAAAAAGGAAGAATATAATAAAACATAGAAGAGGGGCCGGCCGGTGGTGCAGTGGTTAAGTGCACATGTTCTGCTTTGGTGGCCCGGGGTTCACCGGTTTGGATCTGGTTCGGATCTTGGGTGCGGACTTTTGCCCTGCTTGTCAAGCCATGCTGTGGCAGGCGTCCCACATATGAAGTAGAGGATGATGGGCATGGATATCAGCTCAGGGCCAGTCTTTCTCAGAAAAAAGAAGAGGATTGGCAGCAGATGTTAGCTCAGGGCTAATCTTCCTCCAAAAAAAAAAAAAAAACCACATAGAAGAGAGAATATGTACAGAGCAATTAAGACGGAGTTATAAAAATTTAGGATTGGGGGAAATTCACATCGGTGCACCTGAATTTACATATATGCATACATACATGTGTAGATATATTTTTTGTGTCACGTAAGAATGTGTTAATTTTTTCAGTTAAATGCACCTCAGTTTTTGTTCTAAAATGGTTTCACATTTTCTTCCCGTAATCCTTCTGAAAAGTAACCTTAAGTGAGCTGTTTTGTACTTGCCCACACGGAGGCCCCCTGGTTACCAGTGTGCCCAACTCTCACAGATTTAGTACAAAACCCTTCTGTGGTCTTTCCTTGTCAGCATGGTCTGTCATACTCAAGATGTTTTGGACTTCTCTGCCAAGCTGGAGGTCTCATTGAGGGTTTTACTCAACAGTTGATTCATATAGATATCAGATAAGACAAGTTAGTGTTCAACAAAACCCATCACTCAGTCCGCAACTCATTTTTGAGTGCCTTACTGCCCAGACCACTTATGAGCTTAGGTGCCACCTTAAAAAGAGTCTGTATCTGTCTTGTTTACATACCTTCCCTGTGACCTAAAACTCTGACAACTTCTGACTCTGGTTAACTTACAGTTGGTTTGTAATTTGGTTTTGCTCAATCGTTGATGTTTAAAACCACAACAGAAATTTATTAACTTCTTAAAACGGATATTTTTTTAGTTCTTATAATAGTGCTATCTATTGAAAAGCAACTATTTTGAGAGAAGATCTTCTACTTTTCTCTATAGGATGTGTTTAATCCTTCAGTTTATGAGTCTACAATCAAGGCATATTCAGCCAGCTAGGATAGCCTACTTGTATTCCAGACGATTTCCCCAGGAAGCAGTACCCTGTCTCACCCAGGCAAATCTTGGAAATTTAATCCCTTAAAGTAAGTGAAAACATCACAGTGGAAATTGCATTGAAATTCACTCTTTTCCCCCTGTGATTCAACCAAATTTAGAGGATCCAGATACTGTTCTGGGATAGCTTTGCCAATTTTCCCATTCCTTCTCTGGACTACCATCTACTGTGATAAATGAAGCAACCTGCGGAGTGGGAGAAACTGAAGAGATTGTTTCAGGATGTCCATGTGACAACATCGTGGATGGTTTCCTACTCTATGTCTCATCCACAAAGTTCTATGCCATCAAGACCCAATCCTGGATTAGGACCTCTAGTCTCTATGACATCATGATGTGGGTCGAAGAGCTTGAGTTGAGGGTGATTTTCGAATCTGGTTTTCCCTTTATTTTAAAACTGTGTCATGGGGCTATAAAATGGGAATAACAGTATTAGTACTTCCTATCTTGAATGGTCAAAAAGAGTAGAGCATAGCATCTATGATTTTGGGCACAGATTCATTTGGTCCTGAAGTCCATTCTCAGACCTGCTTTACCAATTATGTTTTCCTGGACAAGTTGATTAACTTCTCTTTATATTCTATTCTTCTCTGCAAAGTAAGAATAATTTAAAAGTACCTATATTATATGTGGTTGGGAGGCTGAAACTAGATAGCTTAAGTAAACCTGTTAACAGAGGACCTGACACATAATTACAGCTCAATAAATGCGGGCAAAATTATTATTATGGTTGTTGTGAAAATTGAAATGGTAGCTATTTATGTAAATCACTGAGCTTTATGCCTGGTAATGAATAGATACTCAATTAATATTAGTTCCCTTCTTTTCTCAGCAACCAGAAAATGTGGATCTAATTTGCATATGTCTTGAAAGGGTGCTATCTCAAAAAACCAAAACAAAACAGTCCTCTTGTCTTCAGGAATTACACAGGCACATTTGTTAAAAGGTTTTTTAGACAGCCCTCTCATCAAGATACCTCAACCTTCTTTGAGAAGACAGCTAATATTTCCTGACAAGAAAAAGATGGCCCAAACTCTCTAAAGAAAGCCCTAAAGAAATGAGGTAAACACATCAGAACTGTCCTTTGCCTCTCCCACATTCCTTGCAGATACTCTTCAGTCAAGTGACAGAGGGGAAAGAGGAGTCTAATGTTTTGTTTCATGAGTGAACAGAGCCAGTCTGGTTTGACCTTAAACACTGAGAAGAGTAAACAACCTCTCCCAGAGAAAAGGGAGATGCTGTTGCCCAGCATTGCCCGTGAGAAAATGAATAGGAGGAACCTGAGCCAGAGATGGAGAGCAGAGAGGAATGGGAAATATGAGAGGTAGGTATTGTCATGATAACTCTCTCAGATGTGGGTTAGAGTTTGCTCTCACTGAGTCTTCAAATAAATTCCCTGTTCAAGGCAAAGCTTCTTATTTAATAAGAAAGTCCAGATCTCACTTCTCTGCCTCCCAAAGGAGCCAATTGAGGGAAGATTCAAGTTGTCTCCTGTTGGGACAGCTTCACAGGCATTACATTCCGACTGTACTCAAGTGGGAACTGGGGAGATGAGAAGTGAGCAGTGGGAAAACGTTGTCTATGCTAAGCTAAGAACAGATAAAAAATAATCTCTACATGTTGCAATGGAGACATTAGGAGGGAAAATAGGAACACATAGCATCCAATCCTTATCAGGGGTTCTGTAGTCCATTACAGATCCTCCTGCCAAGGACTGTGGCTTGCTCCAACTGTAATCATTTTCCAGCATGCTGTCCCCACTGAGAAAGGCAGAGACTTCAAGCAGAAGAGCTCTACTCAGTGAACAGTCAGGAGTCAGCTTGACCTCGGACATGTACTCTTTCATTCATTTAAATATCATCTAGAAACTGAATTATGTACCAATCTCTATGCCAGTGGTGGTGGATTTAATGGTGAATGAATCTCTTTCCTCATGAATCTTACAATCTAGTGTAGAAGGCAGATATGGAAATAGGCAATCTTATAACCAAAATAAGGTAGGTACAAAACTAGAGATATACACAAGGTTTATTGCAATCCAGAACTGGGAACTCAAAACAGTTGAGTCAGAAAAGGAAGAAAGGAAAGTAATTTTAGGGAAGGCATCTTGTAACATGTAATGTTTCAGCTCAGACTGAAGTCAAGTGAAGTCGATCAGGGGCCACAGAATGACATTTTAGAAAGAAGGAAGCATAAAGCAGTCATAGAGGCCAGGAAAAATGTTGCACAAGAAGTGGTGTTGTCAAAGGGCAAAGGGTGAGGCAGGAGGCAGCTAACGACGAATCTAGAGAGGCAAGAAGAGCCAGATGATGAAAGACTTGGACTTCATGCAAAGGGAGTGAGGAGTCATCAAATGATTTTAGCAGAGGAGTGACATAAGATTTCTATAGCAGAAAAATCTCTCTAGAAACAATGAAAAATATAGATTGGAGGAAAATGTGGCTGAAAACAGAGAGACCAGACAGAAGAATATTGCAATAATTTATGGAGAAATAATAAGGGACTGAATTAGCTATATGTAGGAGAATTTTAAAAAAGGCATGGATTTAATAAAACTTTTAAAATTTAGGAAGTAAAATCTTCAGGTTTGGGATGATTGGTTGGAAGGAGTTTGTGATGGCATGTCAACTAAGATAGAGATTACAGAAAGAATTCCCCAATCATATCCAGATGCAGTTGCCATACGCAAACCAGTCTTCCTACAATGAACCAATTCTACGTGGTCATTTCCCATTGGAGAAAGAAGAAAGGGATGCAACTTTCTGGACGGAGTTCCCTAGCTCCTGCAGGGTTCTATGGTCTATTGTTAAAACTATGTATTTCTACATCCTTACAATGGAATATTGTTCAGCAACAAAAAGAAATGTGCTATAAAGCCATGAAAACTCTTGGAAGAACCTTAAGTTGAGTGAAAGAAGCCAATCTGCAAAGGCTACATACTATATGATTTCAACTCTATCACATTCTGGAAAAGGCAAAACCATGGATACAGTAAAAATATCAGTGGTTTCCAGGGGTTGGGGGAGAGACAGGAAGTAGTGAATAGGTGGAACACAGGGGGATTCTAGGACAGTGAGACTATTCTGTATGATACTGTAATGGTAGATACATGTGATTATACATTTGTCAAAATCCATAGAACATACAACATGGAATGAACCCTAATATAAACTATTGGCTTTAGTTAATAATAGCCTATCAATATTGGCTTATAAATTTAATAAATGTGCCACACTAATGCAAGGTGTTAACAGTAGTGAAAACTATGTGTGTGTGATGTATGGAGGTGCAGGGAGTGACGAGGTGTATTGAACCTCTCCATACTTCCTGCTCAACTTTTCTGTAAGCCTAAACCTTCCCTTAAAACAAAAGTTTATTAACTTAAAAAAATGTATATTTTACCCCACATCTGCTTCCGAATTTGTGGGAGGTCATTAGAGCAGAGTAGCCTCAGCTCTACCCCGGTGTGACTTAGTTCTCTAGGGCTGCCCTGGAAGGTACATATTGGGGATGTGGAAAATACAAACCACTTGGAATTTTGCTTTAATTTTGGAAAACTTTCTCAAGTTTTAGAACTAATAAGTCCTTGATTTGTTTGATTATTATTAGGTCAGAAGTTTACCTTGTTTTGCTATTGATATGTCTACATAACCCTAGAATTCACTTATTATTTCTTCCTTACTCATCTTGTATTTGCTGCCTTGTACATTACGATCCTCAAGATGAAAAGCAGGGACAATTTATTTAGTTTGGGATTTCTAATTTCTCCCATCACTGGTTTGGCAGTGGGCTCAGAAACAGAACAACCTCTTAGAATCCAGAAAGGAGAATTAATCTATAAAAATTCAATTAACCTGTACAATGCTCATTGAGTTCTCATGAAACTTAATCAGAGTTTTCTTGACTTATTAGCTGCTTCACCTATTTTGCATCTTGTAGCCTGTGATGATGGCAATAACAATCAGAATAATGCTGACAGACTAAACAAACTAATGGGGTACATCCAAGGATTCCATCACTTGCTAAAGATCATCCAAATAAATCTTACAGGTGAGTTCCAGAAGCAAGGTTCTGAGTGCTGGCAGGCTGTGAGAACAATCCATCATGCCCTGCCTGACACAGGAATCCACAGAACTGCTATGTTGCCTGCTTCACTCCTGACTTACTGTACCCACTTGTGGAAAACGTCACAGTCTTGGGCTCCAGTGTCATAAAGACTATGTCAGAGGCAATATTCTCAACAAAGCTGTTGAAAAAGCTATTAAAGAAGGATAATGAATGACTATAAATTATTCTAAGCTCATCAAATGAAGATCTCTGTTGAGAGATCTGTATAAAATCAGGAACTGTAACATTGGGTAAATTGCTCAGTGATTCCCAGTTCATTGTCCTCTCTACTCATTCAAAACTTATTTTAACCACTAACCGTGCATCAGGCAGAGATTTGTAGAGAGCATATTTAAAGGAAAATAAGGTATATTCAGTTTTGGATGGAGCTTGAGATGTCTATAATATTTCTCAGTGGAGATGCCAGGCAGGCAGATGGGACTGAAGCACTGGAGAGTTTTTAGTTGGAGATAAGACTTGGTAACATGATCATGTAAAGAGGAGTTGGGCCTTTGCATTTTAAGGAGGGATTCTGTATAAAGAGAGTAGAGCAGCAGACTGAAGAGAGAACTTGGGAAATACCTATGTTGGGAGAATAACCAAAGGAAGAGCAGGAAGAAGACCCCTAAGGAGAAGTTGAGATGGAGCAGTCAGAGATGGGAGAAGCAATGGATGAGTGACATCAAGTAAGCCAGATTTTTGGGGGGGAGTGGAGTGTTCAAATGTTACAGCAGTATCAAGAAAGATGATGACAGATTGGTTTTGGAATAATGGGATCATGAATGACCTTTGGAGAAGCAGATGCATGAAGTGATAGGAGCTGAAAATAGACTAGAGATGTGGAGATCAAATGGAAGATAGAGTAACTATTTCCACTTATTTGTTTCCAGTAAGTGTGGACAATTTGTCTCGAAATTTGACTTTAAGAAAAAAGGAAAGAGTGGATTTCAGAGAAAGGGGTTAGTGTAAAGCAATGAGTAGATAAAAGATAAATGATAGATAGATAGATAGATAGGTGATGGATTTTGGGAGAGGATGAATTTGTACTGTCTCCAATCTGCGTGGTTGTATGATTTTCCTCAGCAGTTTGGGGATAAGTAGAGAAACTAACTGATTGTATAAGCCAAGACTTCATCTCAGAATAGGTGACAGGGAGCTTTAAGGGCAAAGGAGAGGAAATAATGAAATGAGCCATGAAGTCTTGCTGGGGATAGCAGAAAGTAAAACCAAGTGAGGAACTGAAGTAATTTGGCGACTGAAGGTCTTGATTGGGTCACAGAATTGGCCTTTCAGTACTTTCGGTCAAAGTTCTTGTTCAAACATAAAAGAATGGGCAGAAAGGGAAGGGGGTTGTTGTCAGAAGGTAAGACATTAAAGCTGAGATTTCAGAAGTGGAACATTTCTAGGTGATGACCAGATCCAAAATGTTAGCAGATGTGGGTGGCTGCAGCAGACAGGTGGCAAAAGCCCCTCAAAGCATTTTTAAGCTGGAGTTGAAGACACGTTTTTGTCAAAACACCAAAAGCACTCAGGACCAAGGCAAGACCAGGACTAGAGGGGTTTCCAAGCACTAGATGCCCAAATCCTCAGTGAGGGTGGAGGGAGGGCAGAGGCTAATTCAATGAGGAAGGAGGGAGGAGAAGGAGCTGGTTGAACGGTATGCAGCAAAGGAAACATTCTAAGGGAGATTAATAAAAATTGGTTTGGAAGCAGCAATGCTGAGTGAGAAGAAGGTAAAGGCCCTACTCTTTCCCTTGAGGTCTGTGGGAAGAAGAAGAGCAAGCAGAAGCAATTGAGAAGGCAAAACAGAAGGTACAGTCTTGGGGGTGGCGGTAGGGGGACACTATTAGTACCAGTTTAGGACGTAAGGGGTTAATGCTCTTGCAATCTTCCAGCAACACAGAGTTGTTTGGCGCTAAGATTTTGGAAAGATTCTCTGAACAAAGTACTGCTAAGAGAGCATTACTTTCCTTGGTGAAGGTGAAGGGTGGAGAGGAAGATCCTTTTTTCTATGTTTGTGTTTCCTATTTATCATTCACCATTCAGATGCAGTAAGCTCCGTGAAAAAAGGGTCTTTGTCTGCCTTACTTATTGCGGTATCCTCAGTGCTTAGCACAGTGCCTGGAGCATAGCAGGTTCTCAGGTGGACAGTAACTGCATTGAATAAGTGAATGGACAAATGAGAGCTGTAAATGAGAAAAAATAGGCACGCCTAAAAAGCAAAAGTCACAGCGCATATTGAACTTCAACTATCCCAGCAGAAAAGCTTGTTCATGACTTTTGAAGTCTTTAATTCTTTCCTGACCCATAATGTGTGCTGATGGAAAGCTTTGAAAGTTTGAAAAGGAACATACACTATATAAATTAAAAGAGATCAGAGGAAAGAGTACTGTGATTCAGGAAGTCAGATAATTCAGCCTTCTTCATTCTATAACTAGATTTAGATGATATGATTACTTGTCTCTGCTGTGGGGAATGGTCTTTAAACTTGTATATGTTTATATCTTGAATCCCCTGTTAGATTTTAATTAATCTGAGGATAGAATTTAGGTCAACTTCTTCCTCTTTACCTCTCCACTATTCTAGCAAACTATTAATAAGTGTTTATAGAAGTTCTACTGCTTACTTTTTTTAAAAAGAGTAGGAGGCAAGGCAGAAAAAAAGAGAAGTCAAAATTCCTGCCTTTGGAAACTTAGAATTTTGTTGGGGGAAACAAGATTCACATCCTAGAAACATTTGGCAAAGAGTGTATAATTAAATACTCAATTAATCCAGGTAGTACTTTGGGAATCCAATGGAGGAGGAAAGAGATCTTTGAGAGGATCATAAAGAACTGTATGCACAGAAGGGTGAGGATGGAGGACAATTTCCCCTTAATATTCTCAAAGCCCATAATTTGTAGTTTCATTCCATTCTTCAGCTATTAACCAGCTACATACATCTGCATTTGCTGGTTAAAGAGCTTTTTATGTTATTTTGTGTGACACATACGCAGGGGTAGAAAAATAGGCACAGTTAGGGAAAAAAACATGTGTGTATGTGGAGGTTGGAACCAAAAAACGAGACAGGCAGCCAAGTGAAGAAAAACACCTTTTCCATTGATTGGAAGGAAGAATTGGCACCATTTCTTACGTTCATGGCCTTTTACTTCTGGCCTAGAGCTTGGCATTTAATTTGAATTTTATTAGCACTTGAAATCTAATGCAGCAACCTGATTCTCCCAATTCAGGGTGTTTAATTAAAAGAAAGTTTGCAAGTTGAATAAGTGGCTTTGCAGAATACGACAGGGTTTCTTCTCAGCAAGATAAGTGTCAAGGTTATCTGCAGAAGTAAGTGCTGGGGAAGAGAATAATGTGCGCTATGTCTGGAGAAGGAAGCAAAGGTCTACGACAGGAGAATAACTGAACACCAAAGTATGTGAAGCAAAATACATTGAGAATGATCAAAATATGGAGCCCAGTGAATTTCCTGGATGGCCTTTTATTAATTTTCATCAAACCTGAAGATGAACATGAACAAAGATATATATACAAGTGTGAAGACGCATGTACAAAGATGTCCATCATGGCGTTGTATATACTGGCAAATAGAGAGGCAGCATGTCCTTGAAGAGGAGAGTAGTTAAATAAATTACAGAATGATCATGAAATAGAAATAGAATAACATGCACCAAGTGGTCTGACATTTAGTGAAATAGAAAATTATTCATGATGTGTTGGTGAATAAAAAATGCAAGTTGAAAAACAACATGTAAAGATTAAGTAAAATTTTTGCAAAATTCAAATACATTACTGAGTTTAACCCCTTCAATAATCTATAAAATAAGTGTTGTCAATTATCTTTTTAATCCAACGTCTCTATTTGATATCCTGTTCCTGCTTTAGTGCTACAGAGAAAAAAAAGGCCTGGGTAGAGAGTTGATGATTTGAGGAAGAGAGAAGTAATTTTGAATACTTGTTCTCTTTTAAGAACTGTGATAGAAACTTGCTATGGACTGAATTGTGCTCCCTCTTAAATTCATATTTTGAAGCCCTAACCCCTAATGTGACTGTATTTAGACATAGGGCCTACAAAGAGATAATTAAGGTTGAATGAGGTCATAAGGGTGGGGCCCTGACAAGTGTATTGGTATCCTTATACCAAGAGACACCAAAGAGTTGGCAGCTTGTTCTCTTTCTGTCTCTCTCTCTCCCTCCTTCCCCCTCTCCCCTTTCTCTCTCTCTTTGTCCCGTGAACACACAATGAAAATGTAGTCATCTGCAAGTCATGAAGAGAGCCAGCATCTTGATCTTGGACTTCCCAGCCTCCAGAGCTGTGAGAAATAAATTTCTGTCATTCCAGCCTCCCACTGTATGGTATTCTTTTAGGGCAGCCTGAGCTGAATAAGACGGTAGTTTTCACACCTTATTTCATTCAGTTCCTTAAACAACACTGAAAGGAGTATATTAACATCATCATTTTACAGATGAGATCATTCTGCTGTACCAAAACAATGACTTACAGAGTTATCCAAGGTCACACCGCTGATGAGGTCAAAGGTGAGATTAAAACCCAGGTCTGCTAGTTTCTAAAATCAAGCTCTTTCCAAGATGACTCACAGTAAAAGTCAGGGGTTCTCAGAGATGTTCCTTCTTTGGGTACTATTGGTCTCCAACAAATTTGCCTGTCCTCAGCATAATAGTTAATGTGTTATTTCTGGTGCTTCACTACCTTTTGTTTTCCTTTAGATACATTTTCCTATGTATTTTCTTCATTTTTTTGTTTCCCTTTTCCTTATACCCATTTCTCCCTTTTTTTGATGAGCTTGCTATTGTCTCTATTTGGAGATTAAGCATATGGAGAGGAGGCCTCATTAAGCATATGGTTTAAGGAGATGCATATGGGGCCCAAGCTGACAGGGAATGGACTTGTGATGATTCATTTTATGTGTCAACTTGACTGGGCGGTGGGATGCCCAGACATTTGGTCAAACATTATTCTGGGTGTGTCTGTGGGGGTGTTTCTGGATGAGATTAACATTTGAATCTACACCGAGTAAATCAGATTGCCCTCTCTCGTGTGGATGGACTTCATCCAATCAGCTGAAGGCTTGAATAGAACAAAAAGGCTGACCCTCCTAGGAGTAAGAGGGAGCTCCTTCTGCCTGACCACCCTGAGCTGGAACATTGGCTTTTGCCTGTCTTCAGGCTTGAATTGAAACACTGGCTTTTCCTGAATCTCAAGGCTGCTGGCATTTGAACTCGATTGGCTTTCTTGGATCTTAGGCCTTAAGACTTGGACTAGAACTATACCATCAGCTCTCCTGGGCTTCCAACTTTCCAACTGAAGATCTTGGGATTAGTTAGCCTTCATAATTGAGCGAGCCAATTCCTTATAATAAATACATACGCACACACATATACACACATTCTATTGGTTGTGTGTTTCTTTTTCTCGGAAGACTTTTCTCTGCTTTAATGAAAAGTTACCTTTAGGAAGGGCTCTGAAAATAGTCTAGTCTATCTTTTTATAAATTAGTCATCTGTTTCTCAACCAGGGGGATTTGCTTTCAATACCCATCTCATTATGGTATATAAGACATCACTAAGCCAGTGGGGAGATGCCTTCTCAATATTTCTTTGCCTCATGAAAGCAGATATGTACCTCACCTTCCAAAGAGACTGCTTCTGTAAGACAGTTTTGACTGTCCTGGTCAAAATGAGACTCCTGGGGTCTCTGAAGACACAGACAGGGCAGCAACCTTCAGAAGGCAGCTCTTTCCCCATCAGACAGACCCACAGCGGTTAGAAAGCACCTCTGTACAAGCCAGACATTTTCCTTTTCACGTCTGTAGGACAAAGATTCCCTGTTCCTTTCATGGTTTATCCCGTATAATTTTTGAGAAATTTAGTCATCAGAACCTAGTCAAGATTGTTGATGTTCCCCTTAATTCAGCCCCAGAACTAAGTAGACACTCTGTATGCAGCTGGCTCCGCCCAGTGAAATGATGAGCTCCTTTATGTAGACAATTTTGTCCTAGAACAGCCTAGGACTACTGGCATTTCAGTTCCCTGGATTGTATTTATACAAAGCACTGTTCACTCTTTGAATACTCTGTTTTTGTTTGAGATTTGCTGGCTTTGTTCTTTTTCTATCTTCCCTTTGTTATTCCTATTGAAACAGAAATTGAAGCAGGAAACAGTTATTTGCATTTCATAGCACATTATAATCCCTGATTTAAGCACAGTTTTCCTCTTATTTTGTTTTCTATTTACCTCTCATCCCCATCCCTTTATTCCCTGCACAAAGGCACCCACACTAATGTGCTTGTTGTGATTGATTAAAACCATGTGTCCTTGAAAAATAGTGTTCTTTTGTATGCGTACTTTTAATTTACATAACTAGTCTTATGCTAATTCTATTTTATTTTAATTTAACTTCAGCTGATGACAATTTCTTCTACAAGGTCTTTTCCAACTTTTCCATCTTTTGGGCCTTTGAACTCTACAGAATCTTTATTGTCTATATTAGTTATTTGATTCATAAATTATTTGCCTGATATTGCTTTCCCTCCTAGCCAGAGTGTAAGCTCCTAGAGGAGAGGGGCTGTAGGATTATTTGCTCAGCACCAAAACTGTCTTTCACATATTGCTTAATGCATTCATATTAAAGAAATGAATGAAAATGCCCACGGAAACTAAGCAGCCAATTTATGTTTCTAAATTTTTTCATCTGCAACATTTCTCCTCCTGAATCAGAAATTGGCCCACACACCTCATGAAAACATTTGCATTCTGCACATCTTCTAGGTAAAACCCAAAATGTGGCTCAACACTGCAAAACCATTGATGTCATCAGTGGCATCATGCATGCAAATAGATGTCTCAAAAAGGAGGTCAGCTCTGAGCACTCACTCAAGAAAGGCTTACTAGATTTCGATGAGTGAGGGAATGCTGCCAAATAGCCTGGAAGAAAGCTCTGGGGGATAAATCAAAGGAAAGTTGAAGTGGAGAGGGAAGGAAAGGTGATAAATAACTCAGGCAGGTAAGTGGTGACATTTGGGTTGTTGCAGAAAGCAGGCAATGTTGTGGACCTTCATATTCCACTAGCTTTGTGAGAGAGAACAAAGGTTGTTATACTAGAGAATTCCACCACGAAGCCAGCGCTCAACCAGTGTGACACTGACCAGACCGAGGGCATTGTCCCCACTCAGAAATGTTCCAACAGAACAAAGGAAAGGATTACGGGAGCCAATATGTTTTTGTTAAATTCTTGCACCGAAGCCAGAGTTGCTCAGGGAATAAAAGCCTAGTTTGTTAACACTGATCCTCAATTCATCCAAAATTCAGGACACTATTTTTTCTTTTCATTTCCATCATTCATTTGCTGTGTGATTCTGAAAACATCCCTTTCTAGCTGGGCCTCAGTGACCTTCCCTGGGAAATGGGGTACTTGCACTTACCACACCCCTGCTTCTAAGGACACACTGGAAAAATTAATTGGGAAATTTCAAAGAAAGCTTCATCTTTTAGTCCCTCAGAGACAATCTGGCGTTATGACTGATCACCTAGGTGATGATTCAAGCCATTCAATCCTTGCTGTTCTGCATGCACTTCTCTTCCAGCTAGCCTTTGAAAGAAAACCAGCCAGTTAAAGCATGGGCCAGAACGCTCAGCTTTCAATGACTGCAGAGTGAAATACAGCTCTCAGCATTGAAACTGTCCTTCCAGTGCTCTGGTAAATGTCATTTCGTTTCAGCCCCAGAGAATTCACTGTAGCCTTAGTTACCCCTCACTGCCATCACCACCGTTGCTTCCTTAGGCAACAGAAATGATTTATGGAGGCGAATAGCCATTCCAAACTCTAATTAAGCAAGTAAAGGACCATCATTTTTTTAAAGGGCACCAACCAAGGAAGATGAGAGCTGAATTCCTGTAGAACACTAATTACCTTTCCAAAAGTTTATCTTATCTCCTGTTTTTCTTCAAGATGAGCAGAGAGACTGAACCAATCAACTACCCGCAGAGGTGAGCTCTACCTACCAAAAACCCTCGTTGTCTAAAGTGTTGCTCCAGGGGCCTGTGAATGTCCTCCTCACTCCATCCTGTTGCGAATCAACTCTCTCTCTCTTCTCTCCCTTCTCCCTCTCTCTCTCATCTTTGCAATACAAGATCGTTGCTGCCATGGAAATAGGAACCATGGCAATGTACAGGTAAGTAGTTTTCTCTCTGAATAACTATGTAAGGAAATAAAAACAAATACAGATGACACATGGTCCAGATCCTCTGTAGTGTCTAAGTCACTGTCCTTGGAGGAAATTATTCACAAATGATATAGTCAGACCACTTGACAAATTAGACAGTCTTTACGTGTATTCACTTCCTTGGGAGAAAGGTTGGAATTAAGGGCAAAAGAGGAGGCTGGTAGACACACCTCTGAGTACATGTGAGTTTATCAAATCTTAGGGTCCAATTGTCCACACTCTGTAATGGGAAATGCTTTCCTAAACCTACGGTGCAAAAGAAAAATATCAGAAAGGGAGAATAGGAGAAGGTGGGTGCCTGGCAATTTTGGAATTCAAATACTGAATAAATAAAGCATTTCCAGTTACATCTCAGCAAGACAGAGCCAGGTATGAGGCAAGAGGAAACAAAGTACTTTATATTAGTAAGAAGATGTAGAGTATCCTGCATGCCTACATCATCTCTACATGTTTTTCCCGGAGATCTCTTTGAGACCAACATATACCTGACAGCCTCCTGGGACAGCCACAGTTGTTACAATGCCTGGTCTTTGTCTTAAAATACTTCAGCATAGGCAACATAATGCATAAGCTAGTTTAAGATTTAACCATCTGGCCAGCTGTTGCTCCATCAAGGATTCACTGCCCAAGGGTGGTTGGCTGGTATCATGTAAAAAAGGACCACACTCCAGGGGCAGTGGCTCTAGTGCCTCTGCTCTCTGTACTTGATTAGTCACCAATGCTCTACTAATCCACATGCCAAATGGCAGGGGTTTTAACAGTGAATAATGATAGGTGTTGACCAGTCTGATAAATAGTAAAAATGGCTCTCTTTGGCTTGATTTTTAAATGACTCCCTGTCCAGCCAAAGGCCTGGATTAGAGTGAGGCAAAATAGGAGCCTGGGGTGCAAAATTTAAGGAGATGCTCACATTCAGGGTCGTGCAAGATGGGCACCTGAGAGTGAGTGACTCCCTCAACACTTCTTGCTTTCCTCACCCTTGCCCCCACCTGGGTCAGCCATTTGTTTATGAGTCTTTCTGATTATTTGATGCCGACTCTAAGGCACCAAATCCTGTCTCTGGAAAGCTGATGTGTCTGCCAAAATTGACTCTTTCACGTAACATGTGGTGAGAGCATTTGAAAGGACGTAGCATTGGAACCTCATCAAGCTTAGGGTACAGTTTACAGAAACTGCTTTGTGCCTGCATGCATGCATGTCTGTACACTGGCAAGTTTTGTCCTGAGACATCATTTTTTAATAATCAGATTGAAAGGTTGTGGAACTTGCCAGTACAAGCTAGCAAGGAGCTAAGAAGTAGCTAGTCTTTACCTACTTCTAACTCTTTTGGTGTCTACTGCTGTTTACCAAAAAGAACCTAAAAGTTGTGCCTGATTAAAATAACTTCAGTCCTACCCAACAGCATTTGCTGCCATCCTTCGGGTAGATAGTAAATGAATCAAAATCACCACCAGCTCATTGCATGTGGGGTTCACTTCATCTCTATCATGCCCCCGACCCGGAATTAAAATTGGGGAGTTTAACTGATGAAATATATTGTTCATATTGATAGTTCACAACAAAAGAAGAATCAGGAGAAAATTAAAACTAAAGAAAGGTGGCTGGCTGACATGGAGGGATCAGTAATTCTTTTTCAGGTTCTGAATCTGTGATAGACACTAGACCCTCTCTGATCTCAAAAACAATTCCACTTAGTGGAGAATAGAATTTTTGGTAGATTCTATTTTACTTATGGCCACAGGGTGTTGGGTCTTCCCAAAGCCAAGTCAGTGACTAAGTAGGTCTTAAGTATTGAAGGCTCACCTCCACTCTCCTGTAAGTCTTAGGACTATTCCACTGAGCTGTGCCTCCTCCATGAAAATGAACTCCCTGACCTATCCTTATGCTCTCATCTAGTTTCCCTGTGATTACAATGCTGTCTTCCAGTAGTGGTCAGGACCCCATAAGGGGTCAGCATCTCATCAGTCAGAGTTCAGCCTCTGATGGAAGTTAGTCACCAACTTATGGAAGGACTTAGGGGAAGCCTGAAATTGTGGGACAAAAAAGGAGCCAACTTCAATACTTGCTAATGTTTACTGAATGCCTAGGAGGTCACTGCACTTCTCTGATCATCTTAGATGTAGCATCTTATTTAATTCTTATAACCCTCTGACATAGATATTGTATATCCTCATTTCACAGAAGAGGAAATAGAGGCACAGAGAGGCTGGATAACTTGCCCAAAGTCACACAACTAGTAAGCAGTTCCAATCAGAATTTAGGCACTGTAGCTGTAGATCTCTCCCTCTTAACTGATGCATTATATTTAACACTATAGTGTCTCCCCAAGCAAACAGGAACACTAAGGATTTAAGAAGATAACTTTAGTTGCAGTAGTGCCGAATTCTAACCAACCCAACTCACAAGCCCACCATTTGTCACATTTACCTGCAGGAAACTAGAGAGAGAATGTAATTTCTGTTCTTATTTAAAAACACCCACATATTTTGTCATCTTCATCTTTAAATCTATATTTACTTTATGCAAATTATGCTAGCTGCTCAAAGAAACAAAACAAAATAAAATAACCCCCAAAGAAGAACAGGAGAGAAAATGAAGTCCTTGCTTTTCCTAGCTCTGCCAGAAATCATCCTCTCCAGCTCAGCTCTGTGAGACTGAGGAGGTGGAATCTATCGTCCACCCTCTTGAGTCACATAGACAACAATGACAAAACATTGAGAGCCAGAGGCCTGATTTGGAGGAAAATAAATCCTCTCGAATTTTCGAGTGTTAGATGTCATCCTAAGAAAATGTGATTTGGCCCTTATTTCTGACACAGAAAGACAGGGTAAGCCATGTAGTTTTTAGAACACATCCAAAAATACTATTATTAAAAAAAAAAAAAGCCTTCAACTGGTATCTTCATGTGTCAAGACAAAAGACACAATGCTTAAAGCAGGAAAAGTGATTTCTAAATAAATGAATTGGTTCCTTTTCTGTTTCAATTTTGGGAAATTTACCAATTCATGTTTAGCTTTTATATATTCGTGTGAAAGTGTTGACTAAATTCCAGTGATAGAGTTTAGGATGAGGTGGCTGATTAAAGAAGGCCATGAAGTGTTTGACACTTCCCCCATCAAGATGTGGGATCTATGTCTTTACCCCTTGAATCTGGGCAGACCCTGTGACCATTTTTTGTTTTTTTTGGTGAGGAAGATTGTCGCTGAGCTAACACCTCTGCCAATCTTCCTCTACTTTGTATGTGGCATCCTATCGCATCATGGCTTGATGAGCAGTGTGTAGGTCTCGGCCTGGGATCTGAAGCTGTGAACCCCAAAGTGCTGAAGCAGAGCACACACACTTAACCATTATGCCACCAGGCTGGCCCCTGTGACAGTTTTGACAAACAGAATACAGGGGAAGTATCACTGGGCCAATTTCCAGGCTCTGTTCTAAGAGATAAGAAACTTTACTTCCTCTTCCTTGGAATGTTAGCACTTGGAACCTGTTAGAGGCTGAATGTTTGTTGCCCCCTGCCCCCACCCCCCCAATTCCTGCTTCAGAGCCCTAATTCCCTATGTGATGATATTTGGAGGTGGGACCTTTTGGAAAAAATCAAGATTAGATTGATTGGATTAATTAGATTGAGTGTGATCCTCAAGATGGGATTAGAGCCCTTAGAAGAAGAAGAGAAAGAGATCTCTCTCCATGTGCACACAGCCAGGATAAGCTACATGAGCACATAGCCAGAAGGCAATTATTTACAAGCCAGGAAGAGGGCCCTCAGCAGGATCCAAATCTGCCAGCACCTTGGTCTTGGACATCTCAGCCTCCAGAACTGTAAGAAATAAAGGTCTTTGTTTAAACCATCCACTCTATGGTATTTTGTTATAGCTGCCAGAACTGACTAAAATAGAACCTTAAAACTACCGTCTGGGGTCTGATGTACTGTTCTCCAAGCCATGCTGTGGCGGCATCCCACATAGAAGAACTAGAATGACCTACAAGTAGGATATACAACTATGTACTGGGGCTTTGGGAAGGGAAAATAAAAAAGAGAAAGATTGGCCACAGATGTTATCCCAGGCCAATCATCCTAAAAGAAAAGAGAAAAAGCTTAAAAAAAAAAAAGGGAAAAACCTCACCATCTGACTATAACTATGTGAAAGGTCCCAAGTCAAGAATACCAGATGAATCTAGTGAGCCAACGGAACCATAAGAGGTGCTAACAAATTTTAGTTTTAAGCACTAAGTTTAGCATTGTCTGTTATGTAGAAATAGATAAACAGGGGGAAAATTCAGAAACGACTGAAAAGGTGAAAACATAACATCATTTAATAATTGTAGAGCATTTAAAAGTGATTTAAGGTTTTGGAACCCATTTTTCACTTATGAAAAGCTCTAATTTTCTTATCTCAACTGAAAGTAATCTCACAAAAAGGTCTTGTGGAACAGCCTTAAAATTAGTTGATAAATTAAAAAGCCCTTATAAAAGATAGAACTTATTATTATTTGTATTTTCATTGACAGATACCTACTGTCAGTTGGTACTGACAGTTGTTCACAAAGCCAGAAGTTGGGCTGGATTATTGGAAATATTAATGGAAACATTTAGAAACTAGCTAGTTGTGATTTCCTGGATATATAGCTATGGAATTATACCAGTCATCTCTTCTCTAAGAGCCTTTGTGCTCCTGAAAACTATGCCAAAAATTGATAAATTCACAAATATAAAGCACAGATGTCCGAAATCACCTTATTCTGTTTCTAGAAGATGCTGATACTGACATCAATAAGTAAAAATGCTGACCAAATGTGTGCTGTTGTCTTTGGTAGTTTCAGAAAGCTCTGTTGTCAGATAGTGAAACTGTGCCATGCACAAGTAAAATCAGAGAGAAGTCAAATACAGGTGTTTTTTTGGTAATGTCAAATAAGCAATACAGTCAACAGTAAAATAGCACGAAGTGGGACTGCTTATGCAATAATAATAGATGACTTCAAAGGAACATTCATAGTTGAAAAAGCAGTTCTTTGTTATTTTATTTGATTTTTGTGTCAGTCAGGGTTATTTAATCACAAGCAACTCTCGATAATGCAATACAAAAAATAGTCTATTCTAAGTATATAGGCCAACTCACGGAAATAGAGAAAGTTGGGAAAACAGAGCCTGTGAAAGGATAAGAATCAGTGTTATCTGAGGATCTGGAAGTAGAAATGAGTGGCTAGTGTCTTAATGTCACCAGCTTCGCAACCAGCTTCTTGTCCTGAGTCATCTGGGTGAGATATACATTCCCAAGTGAGAGAGTCTGCTTGGTGCTTTGGTTCACAAGCCACCCTTGGTCTGTGAGGTACAGGACACCTGATTGACAGTTTGACCAAGACTTCTACAGCCATGGTGTGGTGGTTCTCTTAGTTTAGATTCCCCAGACACCTTGAGATGAGGACTTGTGTATAAATGATGCTTTAGGTGCTCCTGGGGGAAACCTATAGGGATGTGGGGAGGAGGACAGCAAGGAGGAGGAAGTCTACCAAGAGTGGGATCCCAGGAAAATTATGTCCAGGGTAGCTTCAGCCTGATCCTGCAGGGGAGCTCCAGGGTGTAAGTGGGGTCCCAACGTGATCCCAACAGGCCTTCATTGTGCTGTTTTCACTGTCATTGTCGATGGGCTTTCTCTGGAGAGGGAGGATTGTAAATCCCCAGGCATTTTCTTCTCTTTGGGCCCGCACGGCACAGTGTGCTAGTAGATCAAATAGACCAAAGACAGTTCTCTAGAAAGAGCTGCACAAGGGGGCATGTGGTAGAGCATAAAAAAAGAGTAAAATGTGGTCCGAGGAGTTCTGGGAGCTGCATTTCTTCAAAGGACAATTGAAGCACAGGGGATGGATGCTGTGCAAGCAAAAACAGTAAAATGCCCATTGTAATATTCAAACCACTTTGTCAGATTATAATCTTTATTAACCTAGTTTTTAAGGCCCAGGTGGTTAAGCATCTTGTCACTGGTCTAGTGGTGGGACCAGGACCTGCTTGTCCAATAATTTTTTTCATCATATCCTAAAACAACCGGCTTGGCCACATTGTAGGCTTAATTTGCTTTTTGTTTGCAGAAATGTCCAGCTGTTTTGGCAGAGGACAGTCAAGGCTGTGCTGTAGTATAGACACTACTGTGTTCTAACATATGTTCCAGTTAACAGATTCTCCTAAAGAGCTCCTCAACCTTCCACCCACCACGCAGACTCTTTGGCTTCCACACTGCAAGGGTGGAAACAGAGTTTCAGGTAGGATTTAAGAAGCCGTTTATTAGGGTGGGGCACAGACCTTACCAGGAGAGGCAGATAATTATGGATATATGAGAAGGGAAAGAGGAGCTTTCCTTTCACCCATTTTGAAACAAGTGGTGGTGATTTTTTCTTTTTTTAATTGAGATATAATTAAGAAATAATATTATAATAGTTTCAGGTGTACGACATAATGATTCGCTATATTGTGAAATGATCATCACAGTAAGTCTGGTTAACATCCATTACTACATATAGCTACAAATTACTTTTCCTTGTGATGAGAATTTTTAAAATCTTTTCTCAGTAACTGTCAAAAATATAATACAGTATTATTAGCTGTAGTCACCACGCTGTAATTGCATCTCCAGGACTTACTTATTTTATAACTGGAAGTTTGTGCCTTTTGGCCATCATTTCTGAAGGGGAAATTTTTATCCTTTAGCAAATTGATGACAGAAAGAAAGAAAACTTTTGGAAGAGATGACCTTCAGTGTTGCACAGACCACAATTTCAAATGGTCATTTTAGTGTGGAAAACAAATACATGCAAATGATATGCAAAATTTTAACACCATGTTCTTAGCAAGGTTAAATACATTTTAGGGATGGAGAAGAGCAAAAGGGGAGAGTTAACTTTGAGAGTTTCAGGGCCTAACAAGGTGAGCATAAAACTTCACTGTCATTCAAGAAAACATTCCAGAAAAGTGGGCTCAGAGGAGTGTGCTTAGGGAATGAAAGGAAACAGGATTCCCCAAACAAAAGGAAGTATCATATTTTATTCTTCCCATAAATTCCACACATTTGCAGGCAGAGCTGGCTACATAATTCCCCAAGCCCAGTACAAATGAAAATGTAGGGCCCATTGTTAAAGAACCAGGAAAAAGTGCTGTTAAATGTACTAAAACATAACCTTTTGCCCCTGTTCTGAGGTCTTTGGCTCAACCAGTTGTATGGTTTTTATTTGCTACGTGAGGTCACACTTCCTAGGTCATGGGAGTACTAGCTAGATGGGTGCAGACCTTCACAGGCACACAAGACTGTGAGGTTGCACCCCATGACTCAGCAGCTTCCTCTCCTGCCAGCCAGCTGCCCAATGAGGTATTATGCTCCAGCTGAGGCACCACAGCAGAGGGGCAACCCTGGAGGAAATCCAACCTCAGCCTCAGGAAGTGCTGATATGTGCATCAGGGGGGAATGAAAACTCTTTTTTGCCAAATCTGCCTACGGGAGCATGGAACTGCCAGCCCAGGGTAGGACAGTCATTGTAATTTCCCACCTGGGTATGCTGTTGGGCATGCATTAGCAGCTCTAATCCTCTCTGTATCTACATCCTATTTTCCCATCAGAGACAGAGGTCAGCAATGGTTGATGGGTGGGGTTATGGAGAAGGAGGCCAGGCAGGGCACCAGGGGCAGAAGAGCAGCCAACTGAGATCCTGCCCTGGGCAGGTGGGGAGGTGGCTAAAAGAGGGGCTGTGCATGAGCCATTGCTCCGAGTTGCCAGAAGGGGCTCCGTTGTCCCATCAGATTTACTTACAAATCTCAATTTAAAAATCAAATTATTGAGCTAACCCCGATGGCCCAGTGGTTAAAGTTTGGCACTCACTGCTTTGGTGGCTCGGATTCACTTCCCAGTTACAGAACCACACCATGTCAGTTGCCATGCTTTGGTGGTAGCTCACATACAAGAACTAGAACAACTTACAACTAGGATATACAACCATGTACTGGGTCTTTGGGGAGGGAAAAAAAAAGAGGAAGCTTGGCAATAGAGGTTAGCTCAGGGCAGATTTTTCCCTGCATATAAAAAAGAAAAAAAATCAAATTATTAAGAATTTCAATATAGTGAACACAGAGCATTGACTCCCAAGTGTGGGGCCCTTCTGAGCATGGGGCTATATGGGACTGCACTTGTCCCATGCCCATAAACTCTATATACTAGAAGGAGAGAGAATCATGACTCAGCCTCCGTGGACAGCTGAAGAAGCTCCTCTGTTGCATGCATAGGAGTGAAGTTAAGTGTCAGACAAGGACAGACTTGGTCCACATTAGAGAAACATAAATAAATCTAAACTGTGAGGGGCAGGAAATAAAACTTCCCTCCATTTCCTTGTTGTAATTGTGCGACTTGAATTTGTCCTTTATCAATTGCCCTATGCGTCATTCTTGTCTCTAACCCTGGGATTCCAAGCCAGCATTTATAAAGGGGATCCCCTAGGATCTCTGACCATTACTCGCCACGTGGTCTCTTCCACCATGCTGGTAAATCCAAAGTTGGACAGTTATTCTCTCAGGCTCATCTCTCTTGCTATTAGTCTTATAAAAAATCTGTTGAAGTTTCTTGCATGTGTTTCTTGCATGTGTTGAAGTTTCTTGCATGTGAAAACACCATTTCTTGCTTTTCTCCTATTTTTATATTTCTTTTGTCATTTTAGTGAGAATTGCAGAAAAAAACTTCTCAAATACAGGGAAATAGGTTGCCTTCTAACTGGAAGTTTGTGCTTTCCTTTTTTTGTCTTCAGTCGAGCTCTGACAAGTGGCCAAATGACCAGGTCTCTGTCCACCTTTACCTGGCCATCTCTTCTCCCTGGTAGTTCAACTTTTGTTAATGAAACTCTTCTTAAAAAACAATCTTGAGCGATAGAGAGGAAACGGTGATACACCAAGGTGACAACTGAATAAAGAGCTTTCAGTTTGATCCTGATCCAATGTGTAATCTCTTTCCATGCCAAGCTGGGCTAGACTTCATATGAACCAGTTAGATTCCTTTTGTGCCCTTTGCAGTGCTGGCCTAAGAGTCATGATAAATTAGTGTTGAGTGACCTTAACTAGCATGGATACCCATTTCCCTCTATTATCATCCTCTTTGATCATTTTAAAGGAAATTTAGAGAAGGCATTAGCATATTCTTCTGGAAGTCCAATCAAGACATTTACCCATCCATCCATTCATTCATATATTCATTTATTAATTTATTTAACAAATATTTATTGAGGATTTTAATGGGCTGTGTCCTGTCCCCTCCACCCCCAAATTCATATGTTGAAGTCCTGACTCCCAGTGCCTCAGAATGTAACTATATTTGGATATAGGGTCTATATGGAGGTAAATTAACTTAAAATGAGATCGTTAGAATGGGTCCTAATCCAATATGACTGGTGTCTTTATAAGAAGAGGAAATTTGGACAGACATGTATGGAAGGTAGCCTGCGTGAAGACGGAGAGAGAAGACTGCCATCAAAAAGCCAAGGAGAGAGGCCTCAGAAGGAACCAACTTTGTTGACACCTTGATCTTGGACTTCCCAGCCTTCAGAACTGTGAGTAAATAAATTTCTGTTGTTTAGGACAGCAGTCTGTGGTAGTTTGTCACGGCAGCCCTAGCAGACTAATGCTGTGAGCTACTATGTAACACGACTGGTTTGATGTGCTGGAGTTCAAGACAAATAGAGCCTTGTCTCTTGCTGTTTATATTCTATTGAGAAGAGAATTGAACAAGTTCATTTCAGAGAGTAATAACTGTGATAAACAATATAAAAGAGGGTAAACGGATGGGTGCGAAGAAGGGGCATGAGTAACTACTAAATTTTGGGTAGTCCTGGAAGGCTGCTCTGAAGAAGAAACCTTGAGCAGATGCTGGAATCTCACAATGTATGTTATCACTTTCACGCTACCAGATCCTAGTGCAGCGGACCTTAGCCCGTGCTCAGTGCAAGTCCTTTAAATGGGTGATCATCAGCTTCATCATCTTTAAAGAGGTAGTTACTGTCAGTGAGAATATCGGAGAATCAAGGGACTGGAACAACCTTAAAGCAATCATTTTGCTTGGACAGACTCAATGTATCCTGTCTAAATTTTCCTTTAAGTTCTTTTTATTTATACAAAATCACTATGGTCAAGAACTTTTTCTTAATGTTAACCTCCAACATTCCACACTGCAAATCCATTCCCTTTTATGTTGTGCTCAGGGAGGTGACAGCTCACATGTGTCACATCCTGTCCTTAGGGGTATGGATCAGAACAAACTGGGGAGATTTTGCTGGGGAGGAAGAGCATGTGGACAGTGAGAATTATCCTGAGGTATGTCTGATGGCTTTCCTTCTCTCAACCACCCCCAATGCAACTGGGCAACAAATTATTATAACATCCACACCTGCCTTCTAAACTCTGCTTTATCTGTACTGGAGCAGACAACCCCTGTTACTTAAGTCTTTTTCCAGAAGGTTGCGTAATTAGTATTGAATTGGATCTTCTAGATACCTAGAAAGAGGGCAGGGTTTTTAAAGAACTTTGTCTACTTAAACACAGAAGCTGAGAGAAGGAACTCAAAATTACATTATTCAAAATGGTAATGCTAAAATTACTGAGATTAAGGTCCAAAACAAGTGCTTATGAATCCTTGTCCTGGCCTTATCCCTATCCCATCTCTCCACACCAAGTCATCTGCAGCTTGTCCCCCACAATCACCCCACCTTTATATTACCTAAGCTCTTCCAATGAGAGGCTGATCAGCTGACATTGTCTGCAAACGCTGCTGTAGGAAGACTCCTGTCCAGATCTTGCAGGTACCTGGGTTTCTCTGTTTTCTCCTCTTGGGTACATTTTCTACCCTATCCTAGGTGGTCTGTCCTCTACTACAGCAACTGCAAAAGACATTCCTTATTCTTTTTGTTGTTGTTGTTTCTTTTTTTTTTTTTTAGGAAGACTGGCCCTGAGCTAACATCTGCTGCCAATCTTCCTTTTTTTTTTTTTGCTGAGGAAGACTGGCCCTGGGCTAACATCCACACCCATCTTCCTCTGCTTTATACGTGGGACACCTGCCACAGCATGGCTTGCCTAGCAGTGCCGTGTCCGCACCCGGGATCCGAACTGGCGAACTCTGGGCTGCTGAAGCAGAACATGTGCACTTAACTGCTGCACCACTGGGCCCCGACATGCCTTATTCTTGCTATGCTCTGGCTTATTGTCTGATGGATTCAACTTGGACAATCCAGCCAGTCCCTGATGCTCTTCCTCATAGACATCAGATGGGGAAATGTAAGTTTAGTGCAGATAACTACCCTGGAGGTAAGGGGAGTCTCTTACTAGAAGGAGCTGTACTTTTTCTTTATGTTTATTTGCTATCTAAGGAGAAAATTATAATTTAACAATGTCACCAAACGTGTATACCAAAGACTTATGTTATTCAATTTCATAGCTAATGAAATTAATTTTCAAAAGTTATGACAACTCCCCCTTTTTTTCCATCTTGGGCTTGGGAACATTATTTTTGGATTGTGAGGCACACACAGGCCCTCTCTCTATTGCTGGCCTGAAGCTATGCTTTTGTTGTCCTTATTACCCTTCCTACTTCTAAAATAGTGCCCTTGCCCATTGCTTCTTCCTAGTCTCTCTCCATTAATACAGAGAAGAACCAAGTTAGATTTACCTTACTCAGTTTGCACTTGATTGGTGACTGTCGGCGCTGTCCTTAGGGTTACTGCTTAGGACCAATTCCATCCCTCATTCTTGCCAGTTCCTATTAACTTTCCCTTGTTGACCTGAAACAAATAGACAACCAGTTATTTCTCCAGCAAAAATGGGTTTATTTGAATTCAGCAAAGAACTGCAATTCAGGGTCTGCAACCATGGCAAGTCATGTGCAAGTCCCCAGTAGGAAAGGGAGGAGAAACTCCCTTGTGGAGGGGAAGAGGAAGTTGGAAGTCCTATTGTAATCAAAGACTCCATTGGGGGAACTTAGAATTCAAAGTGTAGTGGCTTTTTATTGGCTGATTTGTGACAGTCTCTCATCAGCAGAGGTTCTTGCGGGTCAGACTTTCTTCTTCCTGTTGGTTTCTGCTATCTATGTAGGGCATGAGAGCTCCCTGTTTGGCCCCCCAACTTCATTTTAATGAGGTTTCTGTTTATTAATTTCCATGCCCTCTATTTGGATCATTTCCCCCTCCTTGTCCACTGCCCTGCACCAGGGCTGGGCAGCAGAGTAGAAGCTAGAGCTGGTGCTGTTTTGGTTCTACAACAGCCTGAATACCCTAGTCTTCTCTTGTAGAGTTCCTTACCCACTGACCCCGCCTCCCCCACCAAGCACTCTGTGAAATGGAAACCTGCATTTTCAGATGAAATTTTATGTACAGAGGCTTTAACAAATCAAATAGCAGCAAGACTCCAGAGCAAGGCATCTTAGCTGTCCCTCACCCACATCTCCAACTTCCAGAGGGTTTCAGAGCACAGTTTGAAAATCACTGATTAGGCCAAACTACTCATTTCACAGACAAAGAAAAGGCCAGTCTTGGTAACTTGCTCAAAACCACAGAGCTTGTAAATCACAAGAGCTGTGTCTTCCAATTTCAAATTCAGACACTTTACTCAAGTGTGGATGCAGGACAGTGATGGGATAAATAAAGTAAATTGAGTCCATGAAAACTCAAAAACAGAATGGCTGTAGCTACTTAATGGTGATGGTCTCAATCCACTATTTTTTGTCTCCTGTTCTTAAAAGCATCATTAGAGAAGAGTACAAGTTTTGGGGCCAGGCATACATAGGTTCAAATCCTGGATCTGCATATAACTGACTTAAATGAGCATCTTTGAGACTCAATGTCTTATGAGTAAAATGAGAATGATAACGTCTGTGTCATTGGGCTTTTGTAAAGATTAAATAGTATAAATAGGTACAGAGCTTAGTGAAGAGAAAGGTAGGAACTTCTTGTCTCCTTGAGAAAGAAACTAGTGAGGGGATTCCCAGGCACCCAGAACCTTAGGCTGCATTGCTGTCCTGCCCCGAGGCCGTGTCCTGACCTCCTCACATAATTACCACACAGGTCTCTGACCCCTGATGCAGTCTGACCTGTGGCTGATATAGCGGGTGGGCTTTTAATAAGCAAGCACAATGAGACAGAGATCTAATCAACTGTGTAATTCAAAGAGGCAAGCCAGAAGCAGGCCACACACTCAACAAGATAAGAATGATAAAGAGCTTTTAATAAAAAAAAGGAATATTCCACTGCATATAATTTCCTTTAAACTGCCTGACATCTCTCCAGGCTACTGCTGTTGCAAGCAGAGGTGGGAAGAGTGAATTTAGCTTAAAGTGTCATTGAAAGAACAGAGTATTTAGGAGAACAAAATGACCCTACTCTTTGTCTTTTGAGCAGACAGCTCCTCCATGATTATCTGGTCTGAGATCCGAGGACTCATTGTCACCGAAGTAAAGAATTGGGTGGATGGGTGCAACTCTAGCTGTGTAAAATAGCAAACACAAAGTGTGTGTGTGTGTGTGTGTGTGCTGGCACGTGTGTGTGTGTGAATGTGCAGGTTCAGATGGTAAGTATATGAATGTGGCTTGTGATGACCACAGTGAAAAACTAAAAACAGGCAAAAATTCTCATCCTACATAAATGGTATTCCCTGCTCTTGATAGAGAAATACAAGTAGACCACAATATTTTTTATTTTAATTAGGTAATCATTAGCACCAGAGGAGAAGGTGCATAGATTTCAAGCACTAAGGGAAAAATAGAACAAAAAGACTTCAGAAAACCATCAAAAGATGAGAAAAGAAAAAAATTAGCAGAAGTTATCAATACACAATAATAGACTAAACAAGTAAAACATAAATAAAAGATTAAAAATGAGTGTAGATGTACAGGTAAATCAGATGCAAAAAAAAAGCAAAGGTAGCAATATGAATATGAGACAAAATAGAATTCAGGTAAAAAATATTACACTGGACAAAAAAATTAACCTTTTATTAGTGAACAGTATAATTTATAATAAATATATAATACTCATTTTACATTTATGTGCCCAATACAATGGCATTGAAACATAAAAGGCAAAGCTGTTAGAAAGATAAGGAAAATTCAACAAAACCACAACATTAGGAGGATATTTTAGCTCAATTCTTTCAAACGTGGATTGCTCAAGCAAGACAAGGAGATGAAGTAAACCTACAAACAAGTAAACACATAGACAAGGATGCAGAGGACTTACTTGAATAAAGTAATTAACAAAATAAATAATTTGAAATGGAAGTCCTTAGAATGACTTGGAATGTGCTCCTTGATCTGCTCTGCATTTATTTCTCTGACCCATCTCTTTGTATTTGCAAGCTTGCACGTTCTCACATCAGCGTTTTTACGCATTCTGTTCCCTGTTCCTAGAACACTTCCCAGATTTCTAAATAGTTCATCCACTGACCTCCTTTAGATCTTTGTCTTACCTGGTCTCCCACTTTTCCCTTTCTAAACTGTGACCTACCTCCTGCTCTGATGCTCCTACCCCACTTTTCTGCTTCTTTATTCCTTAGCATTGTTCACCATCTAACATACTATGCGTTTTTTTTTGTTATCTTTTTGTTATTGTCTATCCCCAACTTCCAAATTTAAATTCTCTGACAGCAGGGACTTTTATATAATTTGTTCACTGCTGGACCCCCTAGAACAATGCCTGACACATAGCACGAACTCAATAAATATTTGCTGAGTAAACAAAATTTGACTTTTATATGTCTTCAGATTGATGGATGAACACATATTAGGCAACAAATAGCACCTTGACATAGCTGAAATATGATAAATTATATAGCTGCCTTTTAAATAACAACATAATAAGATTAGAATAATAATAATATCAAACAAAATCATAACTTTAGAAATTTTTGCCTACAAAAACTCTATTCCTTTAGAAAGTCTTCTTTCTATAAATTCATATGGAACCTACATTACTTTGGGTTCTCCCAGAAACAGACCCTAAGAGAAGGAATTTATTTAGACGGTTCAGGAGGTACCAGAAGTGGAGTGGAAAATGATATAAGAAAGCAGAAGCAAGTATAAAGGGTGAATTGTTAACCTGGCTGTAAGGTTCTGTCATCAGAGTGGACTGTTGCAAAGGAAACTCTAGAAAACCTTATCCCACCAGAGAAGTAAGGGAGCTGGGATAGTTATATACATGCTCCCATCAGTCATTGGTAGAGGGCTGCTCCCAAGGATGTTAATTTGTCTAGCACTTCTGGACTATTGCAGATAGTTCTACAGATGCAGATACTGGCAATTGAAAGCCCATTAAAATGATAGAGTCTGAGAGAAAATGGTAGGGCCTTGCCAATTTATGTTATAGAATCAAACACTATCCTGGTTTTACCTTCCAAAATGGGAACTGTGAAAGCATTCAGAAACGCCACCCTCAATAATTCATGACAAGCAGGAGTAGAGTTCAGAAAGAGAATCAACTCTTGTTATGATTTTGTTAAATTAATATTTGTTAAATGGGGCACAGGGTGCCAGATGGTGAGCCCATGGTTCAACAAAAGACTACAAGAGGAATTGAAATAGAGTTTATCACTCCTGGGCTCTGGAGGAAGTCCACAGCACACTTCAAGGGGCCACTGTGGGAGGTCAAGGCAGGGTTCAGGCAGAGAGAGAGCAATAGGACCTTGGGCATATGCTTTTGGTCTGCAAGTGGACTGCTTTGGGATTCCTGGGCTAAGGCTACATTGGTCAATTCAAACCAACAAAGAGACAGGTTTTGGTAAGCTACATGGAAGTCTCATCTAAGGAGCATACGAGGGGAAGGCCTTTGGAGGCAGGGAGACTGTTGATCAAAAGGACTGTTGGGAAGTCATATCAGGAACTTACATTTGCTTGTGACTCTGCTGGCTGTTATTTAGAACATACATGAGAGTGTTACTGTCAGTGCAAGGCTCCTGCAGCCCATTTGGCCACACAATGTGGAGTGGAAAATGATATAAGAAAGCAGAAGCAAGTATAAAGGGTGAATTGTTACTATAGTGTACTATAGTGTAGCTTAGCTAAACTCTCTGCAAGTCTACATAAGAATCTTGTGACTTTTCTAATCAGTGCCTAAACAAACAACTGCTCAAGATGTTGTTTTTGAACCATGATCTCATTTTTTGGGGGTAAAAATTCCCTAAGTTATAATCAAGTCAAGATAAATGAAATACTTACATGCAAAAATATTAAAATGAGACACTTAACATAGACAAAAATATCATATATTTTTAGATGTGGAAAGAAGGACTTTCTATTTAGAAGGCATTAAAAATAGAATCAGTAGACTTGACTAAATACAAAAATTTTCATGTGACCAAAAAAATCAACAATAAGATATTAAAAGATTATTGAAAATGCAATTATGAAAAATATTGCAATATACTTGACAGACTGATGTCAGTGTTTTTAGCATATAAAAAGCTGTTAAAAATCATTAAGAATAAAATGAACATCTAATGGGAAATGGGCAAAAGTTAGGCAATTCAAAAGAGAAGCTTAGCAATGTCTAATAAACTTATAAAGTCTTGATAGCAAACAAATGAATTGGAATTAAAACAAGTATTCTATAATTTTAAAAGTACAAAAATAGCATCTTGAAAAAATAGCAATTTGGTGAACATGCTGATAAAAACATGCACTCCCATATATTTCTGGTTGAAATACGAGTTGGCATTGCATATTTTTAAGATAATTTGGCAATACTTATTAAAAACTTTTATATTTAGCTTACCTTTTGACCCAGAAAATATACTTCAAGGAATTCACCCTAAGGAACATATTCTGGTTATACACAAACAATTCCACAAATAATTATTTCAATAGGGAAAAACCTGTGTAACTGCATAGCTGATACACTGAATTTTCATCATTCATCACAAATAGCCAGAAAATACCTGAATCTTTGTCTGTCTCTGGTTTTAAAGTGTGTCTGTTTCATTCCTTGCTTTGAATGAAACATTGGAAAGTCCTGTGAGATTCTGGCTCATGCTGAAAATAAAAAGTTCTGTGTTCACTTTAACTCACAAGAAAATTTTAATACAGCAATAAGAATATTCTGTCCTATGTTATAACCCAAAATTTAATTTACTTTGAAATTAAATTCTCCACTCCCTTAGTTGGGGCCTCCTAAAGTTGGAAGATTGAGGAAGGACAGGATGGTCCTTTCTCCCTTCCTTCTGGCCACTATGACTTCTGACCCTATGGAGTTAAAGTGGATATGGGGAAGAAAATAAAGGGCAGGAAAATTCGCAATTGATTCATACTACTGTAAGTTTGCTTGATACCATCTGGGCCTGGAAGATGTTTAAGTTCACGTTTTCTCATCAGCACCTTTATGAGTTCCTAGGGGCCCCCAGTGAGAATATTTACCTGTATGTTTTATGATGTGTTGGAATATTTTTGGTTGGTATATCTCGTCATTCCCATGTCAGCCTACATAAGCTAAAGTCTCTTTTCTGGAGTCTTAGTGCCCCTCCAGTTGGTCCTCTTGGAAAAGATGTAGACTCCAGTCAGTTCTCTAGGGTAGAGCCTATATACTCATTCTTTGTCCTGACACAGCCCAGGAATACTACCCTTGAAATAAGCCATCTCTCCTGTGCTCATGTCTTTGGTGTCAGCCCTAGTTTATTCTGTCCTCCTGTTCTGGAAAACAACTCGGCCCTCCAGGTCATTACACTGGAGCACTTCTCTCTTTACATGAAGTAAAGGGAGAGGCACTCCTGTCTGTCCCTTTTAGAGTGCGTGTGCAGAGCACAGTTCTTTCCAGGAAAAGATCCAGATTGCTGATTCTATATGTAAGGAGTTTAGAAGCTGCCATTCCATCCTAATAATAAGTAAAAAGCTGAACAGACTGAAACTTAAAGAAGACAAAAATCAAGAGAAAGACACTCTGTGCTCATGAATTGGAAGAATTAATATTGTTAAAATGTCCACATTACCCAAAGCAGTCTACAGATTCAATAAAATCCCTATCAAATTTCCAATGAGGATTCTAGTGTCAAGATAGTGGTATAGGTGGACTCTGAGCTCACTTCTTGCCATGGACACAAAAAATTTACAAATACTCTCAGAACAATTAACTCTGAGAGAGAACTGAACACTAGGTAAAAAGAAACCTCACAACAAAGGACAGCGCTGACTGAGGTGTAAGAGGCAGGAATTCCTTTCTGGAGAGAAAAAAATCCACATTCTAGAAGTAATTCATGGCCAGCCAGGAGCAATCCTAAGGTACAAAGCCTTCCCTGGAGGAGCAGGGGATCTGAGTGGGGGAGCTTTACCACAATAAGCAGATTTTTGACTCAGCAAAACCAAGATGACTGTCATAATGTCTGGCTTTGCTGGCTATTAATGACAATGGGAAATACCCCCAGAAAAGCTATTGGACATAAGGGGGAAAAAAAGCCTTCTCTTAAAGGGCCCATACATCAATTCATCCATTTCAGAAAACAACCTAAAATCACCAGAAAGAAAGGAGTGCAGTTCTTTGGTGAAAAGACACTGACTTGATAGGCTCTGGGTGCACCTCAGAGAGAGGTGAGACCTCCCCAGCCTGGGACCACCTCCTCAGGGACTGAGATATTGGTGGCAGTCATTATTGTGACCTAGTACAGGCATGCTGACACAGATGCCGGCAAATGCCATTGGAGTTCTTCCCCTGGCCCATTAGTTCAGGAATCTGCATCAGCCACTAGAGCACTGATTTAATCCAGTTCAGCCAGAGCAGGCAGCCCATGCTAGGGACAGGCCCCACCCAACAGCAAGCCCTTGGGCAACTTGTGGGCCTGCATAGGCAGGTTGCCTGGAACCTCTGCAGCTGGTCAAGTTGGTCTGCCTTTGCAGGGCAGGATGTGCATGAGGGGCTGGCCTGCATTGGTGGAGTGTGTGGGGCCTTTGCAGCAGGGTGAGGGGGTCGACTTCAGTGGGCCAGGGCATGCTCATGGGAGAGGATTTTTTTGACAGGGTGTGTGGCCCTGTGAGCAGTGGGGCTTGTCAAGTGAAGCAGGCTTGTGCTTCACAAACAGTCACATAGTGGATTGGCCCCACCTTCCAAAGCCTGAAACATTTGGATGCTCCTGTGACTGGGGCTGGCCCCATTCAGCTGCACACCTGAGAGAGCTGACAACAGCCTTTCAAGCCAGAGGCTTACAGCAACTCTAAGCCCCTAACCATAGTAACCAGCCACACTGGGGTCCTACTCACTTGACAGAAAAACTACAACTGAAATGTGCTATTAGACCTTGAAGCCAACTGTGCTGGTGTTCCCCAAGCATGATGACTGAAAGGAACATCACATCCACATGAAGCTGAGCATTACAACTAGTCAGCAAAGGGGACAGCCTAGCATCCCCCAGAACCTGCAGCAAGAGGAATCCTGCCACAACAGAACAACACATGTAGCATCCACAGGGACACTCCTGGGATATTTGGAACTGGTGATGAGAGGGAAACACACTGCTGGGCCTCAGAAGGCATCTCTTACATAAGGCTACTTCTCCAAGATTGGGAAACATAGCTAACCTACCTAATACATAGATATAAGCATAGAAAAATAGGAAAAATGAGGAGACAAAGGACTACATTCCAAATATAAGCATAGAAAAATAAGCAAAATGAGGAGACAAAGGAATACATTTCAAATGAGGAGAAAAAGGGAATAGGACAAATCCTCATAAAGAGAACTAAAAGAAACAGAGATAATTCATCTGACAAAGAGTACAAACTAATAGTTACAAAGATGCTCACTCATCTTGGGAGAAGAATGGTTGAACACAGTGAGAACTTCAACAAAGAACTGGGAAATATAAAAGTGAACCAATCAGAAATAAAGAATACAACACTGGAAATGAAAAATTCACTAAAGGGACTCAATAGCAGAATAGATGATACAGAAGAATGGATCAGTGAGCTGGATGAAAGACTAGAGGAAATCACCCAAGCTGAACAGATAAAAGAAAACAGACTTAAAAAGAAGGAAGACAATCTAAGGGACCTCTGGGAGGACATCTCCACACACTAACATCCATATTATAGGTATCCCAGAGAAGAAGAGAGAGAAAAAAGATCAGAGAATCTATTTGAAGAAAGAATAGCTAAAAACTTTCCTAACCAAAGGAAGGAAGACATCCAGAGACAGGAAGCACAGGGAGCACTAATCAAGGGAAACCCAAAGAGACCCACACCAAGACACATAATTAAAATGTCAAGAATTAAAGATAAAGAAAGAATCCTAAAAGCTGCAAGAGAAATGCAACAAGTTACAAACAAAGGAAATCCCATAAAGCTATTAGCTGACTTCTCAGCAGAAACTTTACAGGCTAGAAGGGAGTAGCACAATTATATTTAAAGTGCTGAAAGAAAAAACCCTACAGCCAAGAATACTCTACCTGGTAAGGTTATCATAAAGAATGGAAGGAGAGACAAAAAGTTTCCCAGACATGTGAAAAATAAAGAATTTTATCACCAAGAACCCAGCCTTACAAGAAATGGTAAAGGAACTTACTTAAGTGGAAAAGAGAATACTACAAATAGGAAAAAGAAAATTATCATAAAAACCACAGTAAAATCACTATTAAAGGCAAATATACAATAAAGGTAGCAGATCAACCACCTATGGAGCTAATATGAAGGTCAAAAGATTAAAGTACTAACATTATCTATTTCCACGATAAGAGGGTAATGGAAATACATGCACAAAATAAAGCTTACAAACTTTTGCATTTCTGAGGTGTCTTTTCTAATTTCTCCTCTTTCACTTATGATTTTATCTATTTGAGCCTTCTCTCTTTTTTTCTTGGTGAGCTAGCTAAAGGTTTGTCAATTTTTTTCATCTTTTCAAAGGAACAGCTCTTGGTTTCATTGATTTTCCCTATTGTGTTTTTAGTCTCTATTTCATTTATTTCTGCTCTGATCTTTGGTATTTCTTTCCTTCTACTGATTTTTGGCTTTGTTTGTTCTTCTTTTTCCAGTTCCTTTAGGTGCACTGTTAGATTGTTTATTTGGGATTTTTCTTGTTTGTTGAGGTAGGCCTATAGTGCTATGAACTTCGCTCTTAGAATCACTTTTGCTGTTTCCTAAGATTTTGGCATGTCGTATTTTCATTTTCATTTGACTCCAGGTATTTTTTGATTTCTTCATTTCTTCACTGACCCAATCATCATTTAGTAGCATTTTGTTTAATCTCCACATATTTGTGGCTTTTCTGATTTTCTTCCTGTAGTTGATTTCTAGTTTCATACCAGGTTGTCAGAAAAGATGCTTGGCATTATTTCAATCTTCTTAAATTTATTAAGACATTTTTGTCTTAATATGTGATCAATCCTGGAGAATGTTCCATGGGCATATAAAAAGAATGTGTATTCTGTGTTTTTTGGATAAAATTTTCTGTGTATATCTACTAAGTCCATCTGGTCTGATGTGTCATTTAGGGTCAATGTTTGCTTATTCATCTTCTGTTTGGATGATCTATCCGTGGGCATTAGTGGAGTGTTAAAGTCCTCTACCATTACTGTGTTTCTGTCTATTTCTCCTTTTATGTATGTTAAGAATTGCTTTATATATTTAGGTACTCCTATGTTGGATGCATAGACAGTTGCAAGTGTTATATCCTCCTGTTGGATTTTCTCTTTATCATTATGTAGTGTCCTTCTTTGACTCTTCTTATAGTTTTTGTTTTAAAGTCTATTTTGTCTGATAAAAATATTGCTACCACAGCTTTCTTTTCCTTGCCATTTGCATGTAGTATCTTTTTTCATCCCTTCAATTTCAGCTTGTGAGTGTCTTTTGGTCTGAAGGGTGTCTATTGTATGAATCATATATATGGGTCTTTTTTTTTTATCCAATTAGCCAATCCATGTCTTTTGAAGTTGCAACAGACACCTCATAAATACAAAAGATTATCAAAGAATACTATGAAAAGCTATACATCAAAAAAATTGAATAATCTAGAAGAAATGAATAAATTCGTAGAATCATATTGCCTTCCAAAACTGAATCCAGAAGAAATAGAGAATTTGAATAGACCAATCACCAGTAAAGAGATCAAAACAATAATCAAAAGCCTCCCCAAAAATAAAAGTCCAGGACCAGATGGCTTCCCTGGTGAATTCTACCAAACATTCAAAGAAGACTTAATACCTGTCCTTCTCAAACTCTTCCACAAAATTGAAGAAGAGGGGAAGCTCCCTAACTCATTCTATTAAACCAACATTACCCTGAGACCAAATCCAGACAAGGACAACACAATAAAAGAAAATTACAGGCCAATATCACTGATGAACATTGATGCAAAATTCTTTAACAAAACACTATCAAATCAAATACAACAATATATGAAAAAGATCATACACCATGATCAAGTGGGATTTATTCCAGGGATGTAGGGATGGTTCAACATCCACAGATACATCACATTAACATAATAAAGAATAAAAATCACATCATCATCTCAACAGATACAGAGACAGCATTTGACAAGATACAGCACCCATTTATGATGAAAACTCTGAATAAATGTGTATGGAAGGAAAGTTCCTCAACTTAATTTGGCCATATATGACAAAACCACAGCGAATATCATTCTCAATGGGGAAAAACTGAAATCTATCCTTCTAAGAACAGGAACCAGACAAGGATACAAACTTTCAGCACTCTTATTTAACATAGTATTGAAAGACCTAGCCAGAGCAATCAGGCAAGAAAAAGAAACAAAAGGGATCCAAATTGGAAATGAAGAAGTGAAACTGTCACTCTTTGCAGATGACATGATTTTATATATAGAAAGCCCTAAAGAGTCCTCCAAAAAACTTTCAGAAATAGTAAATGAATACAGTTAAGTTGCAGGATACAAAATCAACATACCACAATCAGTTGCATTTCCATACACTAACAATGAAGTAGCAGAAAGAGAAATTAAGAATACAATCCCATTTTCAGTTGCAACAAAAATAATAAAATACCTAGGAATAAACTTAACCAAAGAGGAGAAAGACTTTTACACTGAAACCCATAGAATATTGTTGAAAGAAATTGAAGATGACACAAAGAAATTGAAAGACATTCCGTGCTCTTGGATCGGAAGAATTAACATAGTTAAAATGTCCACACTTCCTAAAGCAATAGATTCAATGCAATCTCTCTCAAAGTTTCAATGACATTTTTCACAGAAATAGAACAAAGAATCATAAAACTTATATGGAAGAAGAAAAGACCCAGAATAGCCAAAGGAATCCTGAGAAAAAAGAACAAAGCTGGAACGGTCTCACACCCTGATTTCAACATACATTACAAAACTACAGTAATCAAAACAGCATGGTAGTGGCACAAAAACAAACACACAGATCAATGGAACAGAATCAAGAGCCCATAAATAAACCCGCAAATCTATGGATAGCTACTCTTCAATGAGGGAGCTAAGAAAGGAAAGTCTCTTCAGGAAGCAGTGTTGGGAATACTGGATCACATGCAAAAGAATGAAACTAGAACATTATCTTATACCATACACAAAAATTAGCTCAAAATGGTTTAAAAACTTGGATGTAAGACCTGAAAGCATGAGACTTCTAGAAGAAAACACAGGCAGTATGCTCTTCAACATTGGTCTTAGCAGCATACTTTCAAGTACCATGTCTGGTGAGCAAGGGAAACAATAAAAAAAAATAAACAAATGGGACTACATCAAACTAAAAAGCTTCTGCATAGCAAAGGAAATCATCAACAAAATGAGAAGACAACCTAACAATTAGGAGAAGATATTTGCAAACTATATATCTGATAAGGTGTTAATAAGCAAAATATATAAAGAACTCATACATCTCAAATGCAAAAAACTAACAACCCAATTAAAAAATGGTCAAAAGATCTGAATGGACATTTTTCCAAAGAAGATATACAGATGGCCACTAGACATAAGAAAAGATATTCAACATCACTAATTATTAAGGAAATGCAAATGAAACTACAATGAGATATCACCTCATGCCTGTCAGAATAGCTATAATTAACAAGATAAGAAAAAACAAGTGTTGGAGAGGATGTGGAAAAATGAGAACTCTCACACACTGCTGGTGGGAGTGCAAACTTGTGCAGCCACTATGAAAAAGTGTATGGAGATTCCTCAAAAATTACAAATACAGCTATCATATGATCCAGGTATTCCACTTTGGGGTGTTTATCAAAAGAATATGAAAATGCAAATGTGTAAAGATGTATGCACCCCCATGTTCATTACAGCATTATTCACAATAGCCAAGATTTGGAAGCAACCTAAGTATCCATCAAGGGGTGAATGGATAAAGAAGAGTTAGTATATATACTAATGGAGTACTACTCAGCCATAAAAAAGAACGAAATTTTGCCATTTTTGACAACATGGATGGACCTTGAGTGTATTATACTAAGCAAAATAAGTTATAAGGAGAAAGTCAAATGCTGTACGATCTCACTCATAAATTATAAAAACAACCACAAGCACATAGAGACAGAGATGGATTGGTGGTTACCAGAGGGCAAGTGGGGAGGGAGGAGGGTGAAAGGGGAGATTAGGCACATGTGTATGTTGATGATTTTAATTAGTCTTTGGGTGATGAACATGATGAAATCTACACAATAATTGAAATATAATGATGTACACCTGACATTTATGTAACATTATAAACCAATGTTACCACAATAAAAATAATCCAGTGACATTTTTCACAGAAATAGAAAAAGAATCCTAAAATTTGTGTGGGATCACAAAAGACTCCCAAAAGCCAAAGTAACCTTGAGAAAGAAGAACAAATCTGGAGGCATCACACTTTCTGACTTCAAATGATTTTACAAAGCCATAATAATGAAAACTGCAAGATATTGGCATAAAAATAGAACATGTTCAATGGAATAGAATAGAGAACCCATAAATAAACCCATGCATAGGCAGTCAATTTATGACAAAAGAGCCAAAAATACACAATAGGGAAAGGATAGTTTCTTCAATAAATGATGCTGGGAAAACTGGATAGCCACATGCAAAAGAATGAAACTGGACCCCTATCTTACACCATGCACAAAAATCGATTCAAAATGGATTAAAGACTTAAATTTAAAACCTGAAAGCATGAAACTGCTGGAAGACAGGCAGTAATCTCTTTGAAATCAATCCTGGTAATTATTCTTTAGATGTGACACTAAAAACAAAGGCAATAAAAGCAAAAATAAACAAGTAAGACTACATCAAACTAAAAAGCTTCTGCACAGCAAAGTAAACAATCTACAAAAAGAAAAGGCAACCTACAGAATGGGTGAAGATGTGTGCCAATAATATATCTGATAAGGGATTAATATCCAAAATATATAAAGAACACATACAACTCAATAGCAAAAAAGCTCCAAAAAAAATTGAATAAAAAATGGGTAGAGGCACTGAATAAATGTTTTTCCAAAGAATACAAACAAATGGCTGCCAGGTACATAAAAATGTCCTAACATCACTAACTATGAGAGAAATGCAAATCAAAACCACAATAAGATTTTACCTCAAGACAGTTAGAATGGCTGCTGTGAAAAAAAACAAAAGATAAATGTTGACAAGGATGTGAAGAACTTGCTCTAAAAAAATAAAATCCTTTTAAAAAAGTAAGAAAGAAATCATCCTATATATGTCTTCTATTTCCTCTCTCTCAACCCTATTTATCCTTGATGTGGGTGAGAGTTTCAAGAGGGTTTGACTACTTTTGATTCTCTCCTTTGAAACTCTTAAAAGATGGTCTACTACACAATTCCTCTTGGTGCCTGAAACTTTTTATGTTGGTTCAGACTGCCATTTTAATATTCTCGTACACTGGAAACAATAATGCATTGGTTAACGTTTTATTAAATCCATAGAAAACCACTGAGTCATGAAAAATGGTGTTTTTAAAAAAGATTCAAATACTGGTATGGACAAACTTCACAATATCTTGTTGAATATTTTTAAAAATCAGGTTAAAATGCAATGTGTTTACTGGTTCAAATTTTGTCTGAGATAATTATGCATACCAATGTATAAAAAAGATATGAATGATATATATTAAAATGTTACAGAGGTTATCTCTTAGTGGCAAAGTTAGAGATTATTTATGTTATTTTGCTAATCTATAATTTAGGCAATTTTTATAATAGAAATTTCCTATGGGATAAATAAGCTAAAGATGTTTCAGCTAAACAAAAAAAATTGTTTTATTTTGTATCAAAATTTAATTTTTGTAGACAAAATGTGATATAGCAGGTAGAGACCCAGACTGGAAGTCTTCACTTGCATCTAACTCAGTGAGTGACCATGGACAATTCAGTCTGTGACATTAGTTGAGCTAATCACTTAAGAGAGTCTCTCTGGGTCTGTTTCCTCATATTTAAATTGACAGGACTGACTTCTTTCAAGAAAGCTCATTAAGATCATAGATCATCCCTCTTACTCATCCAAAATTTCATAAAATATCAGAAAAAATACAGGCTCGAATCAAAGAAATCCATAACAACACTTATAAACAAAATACTTTAGAAATACTAACAATGTTCAGAAACAGAAAGAAGATGAAAACGTTTATGCAGAGAAATAAAACCAAGGAAAATTAGAATCCAAAATGCACTGAGAATAAAGCAGCAGACGGAGATTGCTTCTGAGCTGCTCAAATCTCAGACCAAAGAGAGTGGAATCAGTGCCTGAGGGGGCTGACAACGTCTTAATTGTGAAACTATGTGGTCAACCCTTTCTCCCTTAATTATAATATTTTAATGAGCTGTTTTCTATGCTTCAGTCTTCATTTGTAAACTAGAGTTGATAATGATGCCTATCTCGTAGGTTGTCATGAGGATGAAATGAGTCAATATCTATAAAGTTTCTGGAACACTCGATACAACATAAGTGCTATATGAGTATTAGTTGTCAGTACTAGCTGATTTTAAATGTGGTTGTGTGACACTGATACTTTATGCTGAGCAGCTAACATGTAACCACAAAAAAAAAAAAAACTTCAGAAAGGAAAAGCCAATATCTTGATATCACATTGCTGCTGAACTAACACTGGAATCACCTATCTTCAATTTTTTTTCTTAAGATAATAACTGCCATCCTGATCCAAACAAATATTTGTCCAATTGTCTGCTCCTTGTAGCAAAATGTATCTTAATTGTAAACAAAGAGGATGCCTGAGATAGATTTCTAAGAATAAGTGCAAACATATCAATAACTCAATAAATGTAAATGGGTTAAATTTGACTATTAAAAATTTGGTAAAAACAATTCAACCATCTGCTGAATGGAAAAGACAGAAAACAAAATTACTCTGAAGTGATGGGAAAAAATGGATGTAAAAGAACGTATACATTGTCATTTAATGAATATTATTTAATAAAAGAAAATAAAAAATACACCTTAAATACAACTATTTAAGTACAACTACATAAAATACTAAGGGACTGTATCAAGTGCCCTCTAGGCTTTTTAAATCTAAATTGTAAGTTTCTTGAGGGCAGGGACTGTGTCTGTCTTGATTATTCATTGTATATTGCAGCTCAATTCTGTGTCTGACACAATGACAATAAATATTATTGATGGTATGTCTCTTCTCGTTCTGAAAAATCTGTGGATGAAAGAGGCCAACCTGAACTAGGAGCATTGTATTATGTGCTATGTAAAATTGATTTTGCATGACCTACTTTTTTTTTTGTTCTTTGTTTTTATTTCTTATTATATTTTGTTTTTTGATTCTTCAAAGTTTTAAATAGGGAGCTAATATAAAAATTATTTTACTCCACTCTTTTTACATCTGAATGGATACATAAACAGAATACCTTTGTGAAGTTTCAAGAAGTGATCTGAGATCTTGTGGAAAGCAAGGCTGATGTTTTCAGAGAATTATCAACATAATTCCCTCTTGGCCTCCAGATGAGCCCTATCCTTAACAGAGTAATAAGTTGTCTCCATTAAATGATTTGAGCAAGTAAGACTGCCAAGGCTTATTGTGAGTATCAGAAAAGCTAATAGTGGCAAAGTTCTTAAAATAAGACCTAGTGCATAATTGCCCTCAATAGTGTTAAGTATTATTATTGTAAGCTTATTGTAAGCTGTGGGATCCCAGTATGAATTTATTTAACACCAAAGCCCTGACAGAATGTGTTCAGGCCAGTTTTGATGGAAGAGGAGGAAAGCCATGGTGTAGAATATAATCTGAGCTGATGAGAACTCCACAGAAGAGCCTTCTGTAATTAGAAAGAGCAGAAAAATACCCCTGCTATTCCCCTGGGATGGAGACAGAGCCAAGCAGTGATGGAAAGACATTGAAATACAGTCTGAACTACTTTACAACTTTGCCATGGTCATCTCTGTTAACTTCCTGAGACTGGGAAACTTCAAGGCCTGCTGGACCTGCCCTGAGGACATGGCCTCCTTCTTCACTGTCTGTTAGCAGAAAAGGCAGACAGGGGAGCACTTCAAAGAGCCAGGCTCTGTGCCCTGAGCAGGAGATCTGAGAGCTGCCTCCACCCACTGTTGCGATTCTCTAGTCAGTCTGCCTGAGATCAAAAGCTGTCTCCAGCTGCTCGCCTCTCCACACATACATACCAAAAAGCTAATCATATTAGCCACTTCTTAAGGAATAAATTGTTATTTCCTTTCCCCTTTGAGTTTCCCCTCTTCTCGCCCTATGCTATGGCCAGTAAATGGCTCTCTATCAGTGTCTCTAGGAATTCCCTGTTTTCCTTATCTGTTATGTCATGAAAGCTCTTTTTCTAGGATTCAGGACCCCTGTGTTCATAACAGAAGTAAGCCACCTCCTGGGAACAGAGGTTTCAGGATGTAGATATGCTCTCATAACTCATATAGAAGCCATCCATCTCATGGCTCCATTATCATGATGTTGTAATAAAAAAAAAAAGTTCAGTAGCCAAAATAACTGAAGGAGCAATTTATCTTTTACTAGAATAGCCAAAAGGAAAATAAACTTATCATTCACAGATGCCGACCATTTTGTTTTTGAAAGTACAGATTCCAAGGCTACCCCTTCAGAAATTCTGATTCTGTAGGTACATGGAGGAGGCCTGAGGGTCTGCATTTTACCAGTTATCACAGGTGACACTGCTGTGGGTGGTCTGAGGACCACCCCTGGAAAACCTTTGAGTAGAGCAAAGCACAAATGAGGCACAAGAGGATAAAATGGTAGAGCATAGACTCACAGTAGAATTTTCCTAGAAGGTAAACATCCTGCAGGTCTCTGGGAAATGTCCCTTCTCAATTGGTCACTGTGAGCCTTGCTGACAGCTAAGGCTGGGGAATGTAGCTGATCAATGTGGTGCTGCTTCCTTCAATTTGGTTAGGTTCAGCAACCCCTCCTTGCCAGTTCCAGCCCACTTCTGCCTGGCACCCCAGACATCCCTCTCAGTCATAACTTCCATTTAGCTCCTGGCTTAGGCCATCAATGTTATATAACCTTTGCTGTGGGATCACTGTATACTTCTCAGGTGCTGAGGTTCTCATCTGGTCCCCCCTGGGAGTATCCAGGGAGCTATGGATCCCCTTTATGCCACATAAGAGCTGAACAAACCTCAGGAGTATTGTCTTTTGTCCTGAGCAGTCCAGCAGCCATTTCTAACATACCACATGGATGGAGCCATGGTCATGGTGTGGTCTCTCTGAGGCATCTTGAAATGCTCCCATTCTTCACACAAGAAAGTAAGAAACACAATGGGGTTTAAACTTATCTGGCTATGTTGAACAGCATTTCTGGCGTGAGTAACTGTATTCCATGTGCCTGGAAAAAATCATTGGCCCATGTAGTTGGCCCATTAGGGCTTTTGAATTTTTAGCTGTGTATCTAGAGGGACACCAGAAATAAGAAGTACAATTTCTTTCTCTTTCTTTTCTGTGGCTTGCTAACTTGAAATCTATTTCCATAATGTGAAAATGCTCTCTTCAGCAGGAAAAAAAATGAGGTTTACATGCCAAATGAGGCCAAGATTAGGGATTAGCAAAGATGAGAGTGAATAGACTATTGAGAAGGTTGAAGCACAGACCTTGCCTTGTTCATTCATGTTCTTCAATACCCTTACTCTGTCTTGTCTCTGACTCTTCAACTCTTCAATGTAGTTTTTGGTTATTATTATATGATTTCTATCCATAAATATCCATATATGTGTGTAAGAGGGAAAAAGAGAGAGAGGATTAATGGGACAAGCTAAATTTCTACTGCTGCTCCAGTAGCTGGTGCCAAGGTCGCAATTAACATTTATCATTATCCTCTTCTACAACCAATTCTCGAATTCCTTTTTCCCCCTTCTTCTCAGCCAGTACTTCAACTAGTTTTGGTTTCTTGTCCAGGATAACCCAGACCCTTATCCCTGAGAGCTCTGAGGCCCTGTTAAGCTATGATTATTGCAATTCCCCATTCACGGTTATCATTAAATAAGGAAACACCAAGAAGTGTCCCAATAAATTCCATGTGTTCCAGACATGCTCTTCCATCCCCATTATTTTCTTATTTCAATTCATCCTCACCTCATTGGGCTGTGAAGGACATGACGACATTTTGGGCTACTTGATATTGATACAGTTGTCTGCCATTGACCTACTATAAGATAACCTTTTAATGGGACTCCATTTACTACCTTTTTTCATATCCATCCCCTAATATAAATGTCATCTTAGATCATATATCCAACAGCTTTTGAAAGATCCAAATATTCCCCTTTTCCCAGCACACAGTTACACTGCTGAATGCTTGGGAGTACCTTTGGGACAGTATTGGAGGAATCACTATTATTTCTGCACCATTATAGGGTTAGTTTCTAAGGAGACCCGGAAATCTCTTCAACTGATAAGTTCTGAGTTTGAGAACTGGCTGATGTCTGGAAACTAGGTGAGAAATTGTGATTTGTCCACCAGGGCAGCCAACGTTAACTTTCTACTCACCAGCTATTGATCTTGTATTGGTTAAATAGGTCAACCAGTAGTCTTGCTGGCTGCCTATCTCTGTCATCACTAGGAACACCAAGGTCTAATCACTGTTGTCATAGATCCCTGTGGATTAGAGACTCCTGTCTGCCATTCTGACCTTGCTGCCTGTTATGTAATTATATCCCCTTTGCCTCTGACGGCTAAGAGCAGCCACCTGGTCTATCCCAATCTGGAATCTTATCATATACATTGAAACTAGATGGGCCAGATCATAGCAGAATTCCCTACTGTCTGCCCAGGCTTACAGAGGACAGCCACTACTGAAGTTCTCAATATTGTTGGCATCTCTCCCCTCACTAATGCATTCCTTACTGCTTTTGAGAAGGAAGGCTTCTCCTGGATTCCTGAGGAACTCAGTTGGTTGCTTCTCTGGTCTTACATAATAAATGCATTCTAGCTTTCTCGTCTCTTGGAGTCCTTTCACCCTTTCCTCATACTCTGTAAAAGAAGTCCTGGTATCTCCATCTCATATACTATAGGCCATCTTTTCTTTCCAAGCTCCAAGAAGCCATCCCAAAAGCATGCTAGAATTATCTCCAGGGGCTTACTGGACATTAAATATGAGTCACATGAGGATAGCTCCCTATCAATAAACTCTCTTTTATTCAGCTTTATATCCTGTCCCTACCACTAGTCTGGCATCCTCAAGATTCACCCCTAGGTATTTTCTCTAGGTTCTGCTAAAGTTCTTTGGTGAGTGATCGAGTATTTCCCAGGCAGGCCAAGCTAAACTTGACTCTAGTTATTGGTCTATAAGTGAGAAGATCTATCTTTAGGAGGGAAAGCATTATCTCTTTTGTGTGTGTGTGTGAGGAACATCAGCCTTGAGCTAACATCTGCTGCCAATCTTCCTCTTTTTGCTTGAGGAAGATTGTTGCTGAGATAACATCTGTGCCAATATTCCTCTATTTTGTATGTGGGATGCTGCCACAGCATGGCTTGATGAGCAGTGTGTAGGTCTGCAGCTGGGATCTGAACCAGCAAACCCCCGGCTGCTGAAGCAGAGTGTGCGAACTTAACCACTATGTCACTGGGCCAACACTCAAGCATTATGTTTTAAAGTATCTAATTCAATGAGATATTTTCATAGTCTCCAGACAAGGAAGCCTGCTATGTTCTATCAAGGTGGAATAGAACACTTCTGCTGCAAAAGAATCTGAGAGTTCAAGGTTCTCAAAGACATTTATTCAGATATCCTCAACCCAGACCTCGGGTCTCACCCCTTTCCATCAGGGCCTTGACTTTAGCATTGGAGACTTGCTGGGACTATGAATTTGCTTTCTTTGTAACCAAGCTACTCTCAAAACCAGATATTAGGGTTGATATTCAGTACAGTCTGTCCCTGGTTTATAGGAGATGAGGACCTCTTTAAATGCTATCATGAAGCCCTATTGTTTTCATGCAATGCCCTGAGTTGTCTGATCTAAGCCTGGGTTCTTTTTCCTCTGTAGCACTAATGACACTCAACATCAGTCAAGAAGTTTCTCTTCATATCTCTCAAATGCTGGAAATACTAGGTAAATCTCGTGCACCCCTACCACCCAATCCATCACAGGTTCGATTCTTAGTAATTTTGATGTGATTGCATGTCAACAGTTATCGCTACCTTCACTTACTACCAGAAATGAGATTATTGCTGCCTATTGTCCTGAAAGTGATTCATTTTTGAGATTATATTCTGAAAATGTCTTCTTGGAGCCACATTCAGTACAAACTTCCTTAGTTTGAATACTCCCAGAAGTGAATTCTGAGAGAAATATTGGGGTCAGTTTTTTTACTTAGGATATGATCTCATGAAATACCAGTAGGAAAACGAGGAAGTGAGATGGGGAAGAGAAGAAAATCAGGAAGGATTTGTTGTCAAACAATTGCTACTGTGGGTAATTGAAGCTGGAGCCCAATGAGAACAACGTAGAAATGCATCTCAGAGTTATCCTCACTCAGTAAGGAATTCTAGTATTTGTTCTCCAAATCCAGAAAGTCATTGCTTGAGAGATATGCTTAACGGGTGTTAATTCTCCAGCACTTCAGCCCTGCTATGGAAGTGGTCGAAGCAGGCCTCAGGAGCTAGGGAAGCAAATAAAGGGAGATGCTAGCATTTGGAAGTCAGGCTGACATGCACCAAAGCGGCAAAGATGAGATAAGCTAGTTTCAAAATTTGTGACAAACCACTCTTGGTCTCTAGCCTACCAAGCTACTAAACAATATTCTTTCTCTATGGTTGCTTATGTAACACCTGCTGCCACTAACTGCACCTCCAACCCATTCTACTTTTATTCTTTTATTCTGCAAGAATCTCCTAAGAGACTGCTAAAGTCCAGACTATCTTAAATATCTCCCTGATTTACAATTCTAGCAATTGTGCAAAACCCAAAAATTGAATTCATCATGACTTCAGAAATAATTTCCCCTCATTACCTCTATGTGGGCACACTCAATTTGAACATTTAAATGTCTATAATCACATATGATTAGACAAACCCTCAGCTTTGGAAAAAAACCTGTCTGCTTCAAGGCTCTTTGACTTTTGTATTCATGCCATTTTTCTCCAAATGGGCTGCAGCCTTTAGTAAAAGATAGAAAAGAAAATTTCCTGGGATCTGGGCTAGTCTAACTTTGTGTGTGTGAAACATGCCATCAACCGGCTCCGACTCCTGGAGACCCTATGAATGAGTGATACCCACAATGTCCTGTTCTCAACAGCCCTACTCAGCTCCTGCAGACTCATGCCGATGGCTTCCTTTATGGAATCAATCCATCTCATATTTGGTCTTCCTCTTTTCCTGCTTCCTTCTACTTTTCCCAGCATTATTGTCTTTTCCAAAGAATCCTGCCTTCTTATTATGTGCCCAAAGTATGACAATCTCAATTTTGTCATTTTTGCCTCCAGCGATAGTCCAGGCTTGATTTGCTCTAGGACCCACTTGTTTGTCTTTCTGGCAGTCCTGGGTATCTGTAGGGCTCTCCTCCAACACCATATTTCAAATGAATTTGTTTTCTTGCCACCTTCTTCACTGTCCAGCTTTCACGCCCGTATGTAGTAATTGGGACTATGAGGCCTTTGTTTGTAATGACACTTCCTTACTCTTTATGATCTTTCCTAATTCTTTCATTTATGCCCTTCCACATCTCAAGCTTCTCTTGATTTCTTGGCTGCAATCTCTATTTAAATTGATGACGAAACCAAGGTAAACAAAATCTTTAAGAGTTTCAATGTCTTCATTGCCTAAGTAAATGTTGTGTAGTTATCCTGTAGTCATGATTTTTGCCTTCTTAATGTTCAAATGCAGCCCTGCTTTTTCTTCTTTCTCTTTCATTGGAGGTCATTTCAAGTCATTGCTGCTTTCTGTTGAAAAGATGATGTCATCTTAGATTTTAGATTGTTGATATGTCTTCCACCAATTTTCACTCCTCCTTCATCTGAGTCTAGTCATGCTTTTCGTGTTATATGTTCTACATACAGATTAAGCAGATTGGGAGATAAAATAGACACTTGTCTGACAACTTTGCCTATAAGTAACCATTCTGTCTCTCCATATTCTGTTCTGACAGTGGCTTTTGTCCACAGCATAGTTTATGCATCAGGACAATCAAGTGCTGAGGAACACCCATTTCTTTCAGAGCAGCCCATAGCTTTCCATGATCCATGCAATCAAAGGCTTTGCTATAGTCTATAAAACATAGACTGACCTTCTTCTGAAATTCTCTGGAGCACTCCAGTAGCTAACAAATAATTGCAATGAGATCTCATGTGCTTTTCTCTTTTCAAAATTTGACTTGGACATCAGTCATTTCTTGCTCCATATAGGGTAAAAGACTTTGTTGAAACACCTTGAGCATCTTTACTTACATGGGAAATTAGGTCAATGGTCCTACAGTTACAGCACTCCTTGGCATTTCCTTTCTGGGGGGTTTGGGATATATATTGAGCATTTCCAGTCTGTATGCCATTGTTTTGTTTTCCGTATTTGTTGGCATATTCTTGTTGGATTTTTACAGCTTCAGTCTCTGTGAGTTGAAACAATTCTATCTACCACTGGTGACTTTTTTCTTCCTAGTACTTTCAGGGCAGCTTTCACTTCTAGAATTATGAGTTATTCCTTATAGGAATCTTCTTCAAAGGACTCTGTCATCCTTTTGCCTCTTCTGTATAGATATTCAATGTACTATTCTCACCCTCCCTTTATTTTCTCCTGATCAGATAGTGTGCTTCCCTGTTGGTCCTTTAGCATTCCTAGTCTAAGTTTAAATTTCTCTTCAATTTCTTGAATTTTCTGGAAGAGACCTCTTGTTCTTCCTTTTTGTCATTTTCTTCTATCTCTTTGCATTGGCCATTATAGTAGTTCTCTTTAGCTCTGACAGCTGCTGAAAAACTGCAATCAGGATTCTAACTCTACTTTTGCTACGTTTTACTTGTACTTCTCCTCTGTACTTAACAATTTTTAGTGTTTTTTCTGCCATCCATCTCGATTGTTCTTTTTACTTCAGGCATCTTCTTTTTACAATCTTCCTTAACAGTATTTCTGGTTTCAGTCCATAGTTCTTCTGGTTCTCAGTCAATTAAGTTGAATTAAGTTTAACAAAGCCAATCTCTTTTTAAGCAAATTTTAAATTCATTGAGAATGTTGTTTACATTATATTTTGGCACTGCAATTTTTTTTAATGCTCTTACTCAGCTTTGCTATGATATTTGATAACAGTTCATGGTCAGTACTGCAATCTGCTCCTAGTCTAGTTTTGGCAAAGAGAATACAGCTTCTCCATCTCCTGCTTCCAATTACATAGTCTATTTGATTTCTGTTTTGACATCTGGTGATGTCCATGTAGACAATTGTCTGTTCAGTTGCTTGAAGCATGTATTTGTGATGGACAGAATAGTTGGCTTTTCAGAAACCCCTGAGTCAGGCTCTTGCTTTGCTTCTGACCCTAGTTCAAATTTTCCAGCGACGTTTGATTCTGTTTTATTTCCTATGCTTATGGTCCAGTCCCCTATAAATATCACCATGTCTTGTTTTGATGTATGGTCAATTTCTTCTTGGACACTTCCACAAAGACCTTCAAGTTAGGGGATGGACTATAATTAGTTTTTGGGTGGTGAACATGATGTAATCTACACAGAATTCGGAATATATTATGATGTACATCTGAAAGCTATATAATGTTATAATCTAATGTTACTGAAATTAAAAAATTTAAAAAAAAGTTCAAGTTCATCTTTTTCAGCATCTGTAGTTGGAGTGTAGACTTGGATAATGGTTGTGTTAATATATTATCCCAGAAGTCTGATTGATATTCTTTGGTCAGACCTTGCATTAGAGCCCCTAACTTCCTGTGCTATATCTTGTCTCACTTTTAGAGCCATTTCTTCTGGGTTTGTCATTTCCCAGTAGCTGTGTGACTGAAGCATCCCATTCCAGTCTGTTTTAGTTTGCTAACGCCACATACTACAATAGTTAAATGTTCCACTTCTTGCTTTACAATTTCCAATTTACCTTGGTTTATGCTTTTTGAATTCCACGTTCCCATCATGTGTGTTGTATGACATCAGACTTTCCTTTCACCTTTGTGCACTTCAGCTGCGAAATGTCCTTCTGGCTTTAGTCTAGTTGCGTTGTTAACATCAGTGCTATTCGTTCTTCTTCTTTGTTCTTTCCCAATAACTATTTGAGTGCCTTCCGACCTGAAGATCTCATCTTCCAGCACTATCTCATATTTCACTTTGAACTGTCTCATCATAGGGTTTTCAAGGTAAAAAAAAAAACTCTAAAAGAAAGAGAGAAAAAAAAAAAAGGAAAATACAGCAGTAGTTTACTATTGGCTTCTGCTGCACGCTGTGTGTCCAAAGCATGTGTGCTTGGGTGTGTGGTGTTACAATCACCTCAACCTTAACAAGACATTGTCTTAACCATAATAAGGCATTTATCATAGTGTCCTCATTTTCAAGATGAATCTAAATTCCTTTATAGTTGTGACATTCTCTGAATCAATGATTTCTGGATGGTACTTGTTGGAGAATTTCCATCCCTGCAACAGTCTCGACAGGATGTCTTGGCACCCATGGAACTGCTTTCTAGTTCCCTCCTTGAGTGTCTCATTACTGTTCAGCTCTAGGGCAAAAGTATTTTATGCTTCACTAATCATTGGAGCTGCCTCACTCAAATTTGTGAAATATTCTGGCTTTTGTCCATATGTTGTGTGTTATCTGTTGCTAATATTTGTGGTGACTGGTGAGTTTGCCTCCAACTGGCAATTTGGGGCAGAGAAGATTTAAGTAGTTGTGAACAAAATTGCAATTGTGATTCTTCTTTAGAACTTCCCCAAAGTTCAAGAATTTTATGCTTGAAGCATTTTAACATGGATGGGAAGCCAAGTCTTCCTTATCCTATTATTATAGATCCTTTAAAAAGCTAATGAAAAATGCAGTGTGGGGGCTGTGTAATAGCAGATCAGATGGGCCAGAGGACCAGGAACAGAGCAGCTGCATTGTGCACAAAAGAGGATCTTTCATAAGGTGAGACAGTATCTGATGTAAAGCTATTAAGACTTCCTTTCCATGGTTTAATGGCCTTGAACTTGAGTTGATAGAATAGCTTCAAGCTGGTTCTTGATAACTACCTTCTCTTCACAACTGTGTTATTATGCAAATGATCATAAAACACAACATATTGTTAATTTCAAAACAAAAATAGATTGCAGTAAAATAGGAAGTATGAGGTCCAGGGTTCCTTCAGTCCAAATGGCTTCTAAAAAAAGTCACCATTCTGACACCTGAGGGGATTATAATGGTAGATTTTGTTCTGTGGCTTTAAAGAGCTGAGTGGTGAATAATGGATGAATTCTATTCAATCTGGTGATTTCACCTCAACTACCAAAATATCATCTAAACTTCAGTCCTTTCTTGAATGCATCACTTTCATATCTGATTAGCTCTTGTATTCAGGAGGAGATATAGGACATATACCACTATTTGCTCAAATAATTTTTTAAATTAACTTTTACAAAACTTTAGTCTTGTTATAAATAATACCCATAAAACCATAGGCTGGCTAAGCTAATTACAATTTCCATTAAAGTAGATGTATATTTTAAAAACACTTTACATTTACCTTTTAAATCATCATCTGTACCCCGAGTTATATGAAAGACATAGACTATTTAGTTTTGCTTACTCTGTCCTTGGCCCTTTAGACACAACTGGCTCTTGCTCTATCTCATCACACCCTTTAAGTCCTTAAAGCCATCTCTGTGCAATGCTGCCTGTCCCAGCTGTCAGCTGCTGCCCAGTGCCTCAGGGACCAGGTGTTCATGCAGAGCCTCAGGGGTGGGGCATCTGCACATAGTCAAGGAGGCTGGACTTCCACCTGGGGCCAACTTCTACCTAGGTGAGGGTGATGCTGCCACCTCAGTGAGCTCAGAGGGCTGAGCATTGAGCCAAAGAGGATTATTCTCAAGCCTTAAAATGGAGTAGAATTTGCCTTGCTGGGTTTTGGACTTGCTTGGGACCTCTCTTCTTTATAATTTCTCCCTTTTGGAATGGAAATGTTTATCCATTGTCTGTCCTACCATTGTATTTTGGAAGCATATAACCTGTTTCTTTTCACAGGTTCACAGCTGAAGAGGATTTTTGCCTCTGGATGAATCATACCTTAGTCTCACCCACACCTGATTTAGATTATATTTAGATGAGTCTTTGGACTTGGGATTGATGCTAAAATGACTTAAGACTTGGAGCTACTGGGAATGAGTGAATGTATTTTGCATGTAAGAAGGACATGAAGTTTTTAAGGCCAGAGGGCAGAATATTATGCACTGAGTTGTGCTTCCCCAAAATTCATAGATTGAAGCCATAAGCTCCAATATGGCTGTATTTGAAGACAGGGCCTTTAAGGAGGTAATTAAAATTAAATGAGGTCAAAAGGATGAGGCCCCAATCCAATAGTACTGGAGTCCTCACAAGAAGAGGAAGAGATCTCTCTTTCTCTCCAAGTATGTGCACAGAGAAAAGACCATGTGAAGCCACAATGAGAAGACATCATCCACAAGCTGAGGAGACAGGTCTCACCTGAAACCAACCCTGCTGACATGGTGATCTTGGACTTCCAGCTTCCAGAACTCTGGGAAAATAAATGTCTGCTGTTTAGGCCATCCAGTCTGTGTATCCTGTTATGGCAGCTGAGCAGACTATTACACTAACTTTAAATCTTAATATGTGGTACATGCTCCATGATTGTCATTCTATCACTAACCTTGCCTCTTAATGTATGATGCATGTCCCAAGATCTTCATTTTACCTAACCTTACGTCTTATTGTGCAATGCATATCATCCTGTTACCTTCCTCTTCATTATGTTTCTGTCAGTTTGTTTCCCAGGTGGATGATAAATAAGAAGTGTTAGTGGGATTAGAAGTACAGGTGAGAGTAGACAGCCCTAAATGCCCTGAAGTGCAGCTGCTGTTCAGTGGAGGTGGGTGGCAGAGAACTTCCTGTTGGGTAGTGTAGGGGAGGAAGACATTTCCTCTACCTACTCTAGGTCCTTCTGGTTGGACTATGAATTAAATTCCCATGAGACAGAATAACAGGAGAAAATTAAACAAAGCTTTATCACATGTATACATGAGAGAGAGTCAGGGGAACTGAGCAACTCCCCAAAATGGCAGAAGCACTCACCTTAAATACCATCCTCAGCTAAAGACAAAGGAGGATGTTGGGGGTGGAAGGAGTCAGTTATGGGAGACTACCAGAAAAGCACAGTAAACAAGAGTAAGGTTATTATGCAGATTTAAGTCCTTGCCTTCTGAATTGATAAGAGTTTCTCTAGATAAGGTCATCCCTCCTTCCTGATACAGAGAGGGAGACACCTTTACAGATGGAGATTTTCCTTACAAATGTAAATGTCTCTTACAAAGGGTATCTTCTACTTTTTCAGAGTTCCTCTTATGTCTGCAGTTTTCCAAACTAACCAGCCTAAAATAATTCTCATGCTAAGCAGACGTATCTTGGGGTGGCCCATTCCAGTCCCCCACAGTAGCATCTTCCTGAGCCTCTGATGTCAGGATATATATCAGGTTGGTTCAAGGTCCTTTCCTGACTCTTTCCTGTCTACATTAACAGGTCTGGATATTTAACTGACTGCTCACTTTTTTCAGTTCTACTGTCAACATGTAGTTAGGGCCAATTTTTTCCACAGGTTGCCATTATCAGTGCTACCACTACTCCTTTGCCACGTTTTCATAGGCATTACAGGGAAATGTGGGAGAAAATAAATAAGGCATCCATAAAGTAACCACCATCATAATTTGAATGTCCCCTCTCTCTGGGACTTGGCTTAAGGTTCAATCTTGAGTAGTCACTAAGACTGAGTTATGACCACAGTAGAGTTTGGGCTTGAGTTCAGCCTATGATTGGGTTTAGACTCAGTTTCTGGCTGGTATGGCTTATCAGTGTTGTCCCTGATGAAACCGAGCTCATTATCTTCAACTCTAAACACTCAGGGCACCAGAAATTCCTTCAGATTAGATTCTGGAATATGACATCCTGGAGATAAGCTTTCCGGGCTTGTATAGAGGCAGTGAATGCAATATTCAGTCAATAAAAGAAAACAGTTTCAAAATTTCTTCACAATCCTGTGACTCTGGGATCATCTTAGATAATTTTTAAAAAATCTAATCACAGTTCTAGTCCTTATTTTTCTTTAGCAACTTCTTTCAGCTCAACAGGCCCAAGTGAATAAGGAAAAAAAAGGAATCAACGCAGACAGAAAACCCAGGTTTCCTCAGACATTTCTGAGGTAATTTTAGACAGATACCAGCAGAGACAGAAGAATTTACTTTGCTGGAAGACAGTGCCCACTCCTTTTACAAATGGCTCATGTGTTGTGGCCCTGCCCAGACAACTGAGAGATTTGCTTCATATTGTAGAGGGAGGAAGTAAAAGGGGCCTCTGAATGGGAGGGACACCATGGAAGAACATTTCCTTGAGTGAAAAGGAAGGAAAGAAGGTGGGTGACGCTTTCCTTGGCTGCCAGATCCAGCAACAGTTGCACTCAGAAGACCTTCCGTGCAACACCCCCACAGCCCACAGGCCAGCTTCAAGTGGAAGAGAAGCTCTGGTGAATGGCTTGCCTTGTTTTCTGGTTTCTTCTGGTGAACTTTAAATTAATAAAGAGCAATGACTAATTAGGAAAATATACCAGGAATATTGGCAAATGAAGAAAATCCTAGCTGTCATTGCCTCTCTAGCTTTACTTTCTCATTTTGTAAAATAGATCTAATCCTAACTGTATTGTTTCTTGCCCCAAAACTGACCAAATAAGGGTCTGTAATCACAGCTCTATCTGTTGCCTACTTGCATAGGCTAGGACCCAGACCATCCCTTGTTAAAAAGGCCCAGTCTGTTCCCAGAGTATTTTTGTGCTTTCATGCATTCCCCATGTTCCTTCCCAGTCCCTCACCACAGCCCTGACTGCATCTGTCCTCATTATGTCACCCTGACAATCAAAAGAGTGGGAGATGCTGTAGGTAGACAACCTGCACAGCCCCCTCACAACCCTGCCCCCATGCTCTGCACCGTTTACCTCAAGACCCTGCCCCAACTCATTCTTGTCCCTTACCCCATGTCCTTCAGGCTCCTGGGCATTTTGGCAAAAAAAACATCTCCAGCTGCATGTGCCTTGGAAGTTACTGGTTGGAGGGAGTTTTGCTTCTTTAAGGTAAACATGATCCTGGCACATCAGAGCTGATTCACCTCAGACATTTTTCCAGTTCACCTCAGAACTTGTTTTTTCTATTGACTCATGCTTGAGGTCGGATCTGTTTCTAGTTGCCTTGGATGCTGTAATCTCGAGCTTTCCTTATATAGCTCTGCTTAGTCTTTATTATTTGGAAGTTGAGGAGGTGGGTGTGTTTTTTTTTTGGAGGAGTTCGGGAAGTAAAGCAGAAATATTCACTCCCCCTCCACAGGAATCTAAACAATAGAGAGAAAAAGCACAAAAAGCATATGGCCAATGGAGATCAATGCATTAGTTTTACTTACTGGCCAGGAAAATACCAATAACTAACAAAATACAAGGCTGCCTGGTGTAGCTGACTTTCTAGAAGTAGGGATCTGATCATCCCCATCTCTCAAACTTAAGACTTATCTGTTTAGATAGCTGGGTTGTCTGGGGAACTCTGAGTTGCCCAGCAAGCTGTTAGGCCATAGGACTACCTTTTTACACCTCTAAGTAGGATGATAGAAGGAATAAAAGATCAAAGTATAGGCCCAAGTTATCTTTTCATTGCCTAGGAAAACTGAAACTCACCAACCATCTGAAATTCTAACCAATCAGATTAATTAGTCTTTTTGTGTGAAAGAGTTGGGCTGGGCATGAAAGGAACCCTCTGAGCCTTCCTCCTTGTGGACAGAGGTGTACAAGTCCCTCCTCTAAAGAAACTGGAGGACTTGGAGGGGAAATATTGGCCTTTTCTCTACAGCACTGTGCTTAGTCCTACTTTTTTCTTCAAGCCTCCTGGACTGCCACTGCTTGACATTCTCTACTGAGTGATCTATTCTCTCTCTTTGACATGGCATTTTTATATTTTATCAAGGATATTCTAGAGACAAAGCTGTCACATATAGAAAATGGTCCCAATCATTGGGACTTCCAGTCTGGTCTGTCTAGGGCCAGGGAATGACAGCAGATGGAAGAATCAATAATAACAGCACTTTACAGAGTTCAGAACCAGGGCTCTGAGATTTTCAAAGTGCTTTCACACTATCATTTTATTTCAAGCTCCAAGAATTCTGTCAATTGTATAAAATAGGTAGTTATGTTTCATAGGTTCGGAGAACTTGAGGGGAATTACTCAAGATCACATGGATAAGAAATGGACAAACCAAGAACGGAGCTCAAATACTCCAATTGCTTCAAGAGACCATTCTGTAATACACTCTCTTCCTCTTGAAAAGATTTTTACTTTGGCTTTATTATGGGTTGAATTATTCTCCCCCAAAAGGGTGTATTGAAGTCCTAACCCCAGTATCTCAGAATATGATCTTATTTGAAAATAGGGTCATTGTAGATGTAATTAGTTAAGTTTTGATGAGGCTATACTGGAGTAGGGCGGGCCTCTAATCCAAAATGGCTGGTATCCTTATAGCAAGATGACCCTGTGAAGACAGGGACACATTTGGAGAAAGCCATGTGATGGTGAAGGCTAAAGTTGGAGTCATGCAGCTGCCAGCCAAAGAATGCCAGATTGCTAGCAAACCACCAGAAGCCAGGAAAAGGCAAAGAATGACGCTACTACAGGTTTCAGAGGGAGCAGGGCTCTGCCAACACCTTGATTTCAGACATCTAGCCTCCAGACCTGTGAGAAAAAAAACATTTCTGTTGTTCTAAGCCAACCAGTTTGTGGTACTTTGTTACAGCAGTCCTAGGGTACTGATACAGGCATCCTACAAGATCCTTCCTACGCAGTTCAGAACAGTTGGAATCACTTTATATTCCTCTTCTTTTTAGTTACTTGTCCTTTTAATTTTCTTAAATTTCTTTTTACCTTTTGATCCTGGCTCTTTTTGATGCATTCTTGGAGTGGTGTGGTTCTTCTTTCCTTCCCCACCCCCATGCCTTCTTTTGAAATCTACCAATTTTTCAATACCTTATTTAAAAGCAGCCTTCCCCACAAAGCTTTCTCTGACCACCTCTCCCCGTCATTTGTACCACTACCAAGGCACTTACGACAATTGTGATAGGAATTGTATTCAAGCATTATTTGTGTGCCCTTGCTTTCTCAAAAAAAAAAAAAAACCCCAATAGACAAACAAACAAACAAAACCTGGTTTATCCTTGAGCATTTTCTGTTGGAGCTCTATATCTTCTGGCTTTGAGAAGAGTGCCTAGCATGGAATAGGCAGAACAAAGTAAACTCTAGTTGAATTGGATTGATTAGGAGCCGGATACTTCAGCATGCTATTTTTGTTTTTTATATGTGTGTGTGTCACTGATTATTTTTAAGCTTTTAGAATGGAAATTTTCAAACATATACAAAAGCAAAGAGAGTAGTAGAAGGAATAGCCACGGATGTGTTGATGAAACAATCAATCTTTAATTTATGGCACATCCTGTGTCATCTTCGGCTCCTGTCCCCACCAGCCCAGATTGTTTTGAAGTAGATCCAATTAGTCCATCAAGAAATATGTCAGTTTGTATCTCTAGTAAATAAGGGCTTTTCCATGGAGAAATAAATACAGTATTATCACCACACCTAAAAAATGAACAATAATTCCTTATTTCATCAACTATCCAGATAATTTAAAATGTTACCCAATTTATAAGTGCTTCCTTTTTAATTTTTTATATATTCCATGCTTTCCATAAAGTGATATATTAAAAATAATGGTAATAATTAGAAAAAGTACTACTATATCAATTACTATTTTCTAAACACATACTTTGTGCCAAGCACTATGCGCTAAGCGTTATATTGCATTTCATCCTCCAACTTTTTCTCAAATTAAATATTGTTATTGTCATCCATATTTTAGAAATGAGGAAACTGAGGCTTCGGGAGTTTGACTGCTTTTTCAAAGTTGAAGAGCTGAACAGTGACAGAAGCGTTTCCAGATTCCAGGTTGCCAACTCTGGGCACAATGCTCCTTCTAGGATACCACATAGCAATGTCAGCTTGGCTACTCCCAAAGGCAAATCTGATGTTCTCCTGAGCAAATGTTGATGGGATCTATAACACCTTGTTTCAATATTATTTTCAGATCTAATCTGTTAGAATGTGTACATCAAAACAGAGCACTAGTAAAGAACTAAATAGTGATTCACTATTTTTCTTCTCTGATCCTAGTATAATAATCTGGTTTAATCAGAGAGTTTCACTATGTTGTACTCATTTTATAGTCATTAGTGACTGTTTTCTATGACTATCTGGTGCTGGGGATACAAACATAAAGGACAGCCCTTGAGTTGGAGGAGAGGCTGAGTTATACATGTACTTAAAACTTTTCAATGGCTTGTCATTGAGGGCAGAGAAATGTCCACATTTATTAGTTATGGTGGGAAGATGAAGTGGTTGGAAAGAGCCTTGCATAATTGATGATATGCATCTTCCTCTCCCGGTATCCTGGAACTACTAGATATACAGAGTCACAGCCCCTCACCTCCATCATTCACCTTACTTGTTTTCCTTTCCAACACCAACTAATAGTCTGAAGTGCTAATGTGGCAGTCGCTTGTCTAGGCACTTGCCATGTATTTACTTATTTAATCTTCATAATAACCCCATAAGATAACTGTAAGTATTATCTCTGGTTTACAAGTTATGATACTCAAGTAGAGAGACTTTAAGGTAACAGAATTTGGGGCTCAGTGCTTTGTCTCTGGAGCCTTCCTTCTCAGCCAGTACAACAGACTTGTCTGGAAAATTAATTTGCTCTTGACTTTGAGCAGTGTTAGATCCCAAACTTTTAGTGGAGTGTGGAATGAAAGCCAAGTAACTCTCCTCATTCAATTATGTGGACATTATCAACTGTCAAATCCCATGATATTTATGTATGTCTGATTTTAAGCAACAGAGGAGAATTTAAATACACTCGTGTAAAGGTTTTCCAATAGTTAGGCTACTGTGCAGATTCCAGATTGTACCAAGCTGTACCATTGCCTTCCTGGAAACTTCAGCTTCCAGGATTATTCCAACCTTTCTTATTTTGCTATATTTCTGCTCTTTCAATACTTAGTTTTCCTGTTTCTTCCTTGACTGCCACCTCAGTTATGATCCCGCCTTATCTTTGTGCCATGGCCCATTATATACACACCTCAATTACAGCTCTGCCACGCTGTATTTCCCTTTTTTTATTTCACTTTTGCTCACTGTTTCAGAGAAAAAGAGAGAGCCAATGCCTTATTTTTGTCATCCCAGATGTACCAATAATGTGTCATCTATAATCTACCTTCTACTTGGTAAATTTAGAGCTGGGAGCTCTGAGTTGGAATCTAAATATTCACTAAATTCTGAGGTATTGCAAGCATATGTGGATGGAAAGAATAATTAGCAAAGCCCTGCACAAGAGTCATCTTTATTATGAATGATGATGCTTAGCCGAATCTTATGCATTCATTACAGGAAATTGCACATTAAACTAGGATCCTGTAGTGAAATGCAACATATATGAAATATAAATGTTCTTTTCTTTTCTTTTTTTTTTTTTGAGGAAGATTAGCCCTGAGCTAACATCTGCTGCCAATCATCCTCTTTTTTGCTGAGGAATCCTGGCCCTGAGCTAACATCCGTCGCCATCTTCCTCTACTTTATATGTGGGACTCCTACCACAGCGTGGCGTGCCAAGTGGTGCCATGTCCGCACCGGGGATCTGAACCGGCGAACCCCGGGGTTCCAAGAAGCAGAATGTGTGCACTTAACTGCTGCGCCACCGGGCCGGCCCCCAAATGTTCTTTTCTACTTAAAGTTATCCGGGATTTTAAGAGTTTTAAGAAATTTTGAGGCCGTCAAATACAGAGGTTCCTGAAACCAGTTATACATGAAATCACTTGGAAAGTTTATTTATCGTGTAAATTCCAATGCCCTTTTCTTGGGTCTTTGTAAGGCCTTAGAATATGCCAGGATGATTCTGCTTCAGCCAAACCATAGACTTCTCTTTTGGAATTACTAGTCTAATGTATCTTCCTTGAGCCCACTCTACATATGTCTCCCATCAAGACTGGGAACTCTTTCTAGTAATTGTGAAACTTCAAAGAATTTCCTCCTGACTTACGGGCAGTGGTCACTTCAATAAAAATAGGATATCTTACTTAATCCAGATAAATAACTTTGACATTAGAGCTATACAAATTTATCAAGCTAACACATGGATTTGCTCACTGGTCTTGTTGCTGCAGATGTTTCTACTGCAGACATTCTTCCTTGCTCTGGGGCACTGATGTACGTGGAATAGAATTAGTATGAGTGCAGTTCACTTTCTGCCCCACAGAGAGTAATAGGGTTACACAGTCTCTGGTTTGGAAGTTGCTTTTGTGGTCCCCAAATTAACCTTGAGATGTTTCTCTTTGGCATTTACAAGTAGTCCTCCAGCAACTGCTTGATCTTCTTTACTGAAATCTGGAGTAGCCTCTTCCAAAGGAGGCCAACTCTCAATCAGTTCTAATATAGAAAATTCCTCTTTGAGTTAAGCTAAGATCTCCTCTCTGAAAGTTCCATATCTCAGTTCCCATCAGTCCCCCAAAGGAGCCACAAACTACAAATGTGCTCTTTCTTCCACAGGACAGCCAATCAGACACTGATGACAGCTAACAAACTCTTTGTCAACCCCAGTCATGAACTCTATGATAAACACACACGGTCTCCTTTTCTTCCAAGAAAAACAAGCAGCAAAATGATCAGAGATGTTACCTCTGTATGTGGAAGTTATCAATCAAGGTAGATATCATCTTTACCTTAAGAGTGTTTGGACAAATGAATGTCAACAAATTTAAAATCTGAGACATAAAGGGAAAATAGTGTCTCCTCCCCTGACGTCCCTCTCTTCTCCTCCATCAGAATGGCTCTTTGGGTAACCAATGTCCACCATCAGGTATGAAATTACTAGACATTGGCAAAGTGATTTGGATTTCCTGGCGGCCTACCAGCACAGTAATACAAGTCAAGCTGTTTGAAAGCTCAGCAAATTATAATATTAACCTTGGAAGATAGATACAGGCTGGTTTGCAAATCTTATTTTGATCATTAACATGCATCAGTGAGAGAGAACAAACATCAGCCTTTCCCTGGACATCTATGTCTTATTTGGCCACGCTAATTAGTAGAATTTTCATAAATGCATAAATGTCCTCATTGCGTTCCTCAGTGCATTCAGAGCTCATTTTTCATTAACATCAGTAAATATTACCACAATGACACAGACTGACTCTCCACATTTGACCAGGCCAAACCCAGGAGCACATCGTCTCTCTGCCTTCTACTTCTCCATATGTTGACCCAGAGAATATATCAGACACATGAAGACCCTTACAAATCATCTGACCACCCAGCTTAGTTACAGATTGAGAAATTCAGAGGGATAAGTTAAGTAAATTGCCCCAAGTCACAGTCCGAGAATCTGTGCCTCCAGAATTACCAAATAAGAATGTCTTCCTATGACAATGGCATTAAGGAAAGGCATTATATTATGTAGTATCCTAAAGTTGGCATGCTCCATCTCTTACTTTCTGTTTGTCAAATGCTGAGAAAAGAGAAATGGGAGTTAATATTAATATGATATAGTGATTAAAAACATGAGGTTTTCAGTCATGTAGACTTAGATTTCACTGCCAGCTCTTGATCAAATTAAAGTTCCGTTAAAACAATTAAAAATTGATAATAACCAAGAAATTTTTCTAAAATGGGAGTAATAGCAGGCACCAGTACATATAAGAAAATTATTACAAACATAGATCATAATACTGCAATGATAGAAGCAGAGGGGTGCTGCCTCAGGAATCTAGAGCCAGTTTTCATGCAACACAAAAAAAAGTGTACAAGAGACTTTAGAAGAATCTAGAACTATAAGACTTTAAGTATGATAAAGAAAACCTTCCAGACCAATGAGGAAGCTTGGATTACTCAGGAAATGGTGCTGGAAAATCATATAAGTGGGGATAAAAATCAAGTTATAGTCTTACATCATATTGTACATTAAAAAAAAATTCTAGTTATGTTAGTGATTTCAATATAAAAAACTGAAGCCATATAGATAACCACAAAAATTATAGGTAAATATTTAACCAATTTCTGATTGGAGAAAATATTCCAAGTATAAAATTATTAGACAAATTAAAATAAATGAGAGATTTTATTACAGAGAAACTGTAACTACTATATTAAAAAAAAAATCTGTTTCAACCAAGCTGTCTCACTTGGGGGATAGTTTCAAACTTGATGAGGAGTAAAGCAGTCCTTTTTTCCCCTCTTTATCTCTTAAGCTATTCACTTCCTCAGCTCTATGTTCTGGGAGAGCTGACAAGTTGAATGTGCTCCAGACATAAGATAAGATGTGAAAAGTCAAGCTGGGCAGAGAGAATTGAAGAGATCTGATCTCCATCTGTGTAGAGCCCCTTTCAGGCAAGCTGGATCTGTGTAGAATTCCTGACATCTCTTCTCTGGCCTCTGACACCTGGCCAATTGAGAAATGAGACTATGCATTATTCCTGCCCCTGACCATTTCCATTATATTTTCCACACTTCTGATGTATGGCCTGGTCTTACAACAATCAATGGCTGATTTAGCACTGTTAAAATGATTAGAGAAGACAGTTTAGGTGACACAAAGAAACTTTAGTCAACACTTTATGAAGTGGGTAGCCTCCACTCTCAAGAGTCAGAAGAACCGCAGAGTGGGGCAGAAGGCAGGAAGCTTTTATAGGAGAAAGAATAAGAAACAGGAAAGAGAAGGAAAAAAAATATCTGATTGGCTGGGGTTACAGAGAAACAGGGCGTGGAGCGATCACCTTTGTTTCTTGTTGATCATAGATTGGTTGCCTAGATGGTCTGACTTCTGGGCAGATGGAACATCCATAAAAATGTGAAACCTAAAAGTTAAGTTTCATTTTGCTGATGTGGTTTTCCAGGATCAGTTGCACCCAGCCTACCTAGGAAAGGTTAATATAAGATCATTTTGACAGTATATATTGCTGCTTAATAAATTATCCTCAAATTTAGCAGCTTAAAACAACAAAAATTCATTATCTCATAGTTTCTGCAGATGAGAAGCAGGGCATGGCTTAGGTGGTTCCACTGACCCAGGGTCTCTCATTGGTGCTCAGGGCATCTGCTGGGGCCATGGTTCAAGGCCCAAGTGGGAAAGCATCCAATTCCAAGTGGACTTTCATGGCTATTGGCAGGACTGTTGCAGGCCTCAAATCTTCATTATGTCTTTGCCATGTGGGCTTCTGCATAAAGTTGATCACAATATGGCAGCTGGCTTCTCCCAGAGCAAGGAATTTAAGAGAGAGAGAGCCTCAAGTTTTCTTTATAACCTAATCTCTGAAGTGAGATTCCACCACTCCTGCCATATGCTATTTGTTAGGAGTTACTAAATCCAGCCCATACTTAAAGGGTAGGGATCAGATGGTGGGTGATCATGGGTGTCAATATCAGAAGGGGGGATCTGTGGGATGCTCTTAGGGTCTGCCTATCATATAACCACTGCCTTCTGAACATCCTCTCATGCTCTCTGGTCCATGGTGTACTCACCTGTTCCCAGGCAGGTAGAGAGGCCCTGTAGCAGAAACAGCAGGCTTTTTGAATCATAGATTGGTAATGGAGAATAAACTGGAACGGGCTGTAGCCGGCCCCAGAGCTGAAGGTACAATGCAATTATGGAAAATCTCAACACTTCTCTTGCTGACCACATCCCAGAAATTGGCATCTGGGGCCTGGGTGGCTTTGCAGAGGAGCTGAGCTGTGCTGTTGGTTTGTTGTAATAAAACAGATGGCAATGAACAGAGGCTATACGAATTGTCTGATTTTAACCATTGCTACATAAACATAGTACTTCGATTCCAGAGTACATTATGTTTTCTCCTAATAAACCCATTTTCATTTGGAAAATGAGCCTAGGATGGGTGTTTTCACTTTCATAAACACTGAGGGGCAATATCTTCACACCTCGGACCTGAAACCAAAAATTCAAATGCCTCCAGGGCCACGTATATGTGAATTGGGCCAACTGGAAGACACACAAGCATGGTAGGGACTGTGGGGATGGGAGAGGCAGGCTTGGTTAAGGCATCCTGTGATGCTGTGATTTATAATACAAAATATAAATTTGATCTTCCTTTCAGTTTCTGGGAGATGTCCCAAACCCTAGAATTTCCTAAGTGATATGATGGATGTAAGTGAACCACATCTGAGTTTATCTTAAGGAGGTGGCTTTTGAAAAACCCCTAAAGATGGGGCTGGTTGCTTGGGAAACCAACCAGATGATTACAAGGTTAGAACATTCAGCCCCACCCCCTGACTTTGGGGAGAGGAGAGGAACTAGAGATTGTATTGAATCACCAAAGGCCAATGATTTAATCAGTCATGTCCATGTACTGAATCTTCCATAAAACCCCAAAAGGACAGGATTCCAAGGGCTTATAAGTTGGTAAATGTGTCATGATGAGAGACTGGCATTCTTGGAGAAGGCATGAGAGCTCCACACCCTCCTGTGCATCTCATCCATCTGGCTGTTCTGAGTTATATCCTTTTCCCATAAACTGGTAATCAAGTAAGTAAATGTTTTTCTGAGTTTTGTGAGCTGCTCTAGCAAATTAATTGAACATGAGGAGGGGGTCATGGGACCCTCCAATTTATAGTCAATCAATCAGAAGCACAGATAACAATCTGCACTTGTGATTGGTCTTTGAAGACGCGGGCGGGGAGCCAGTATTGTGGGACTGAACACATAACCCGTGGAATCTGACCCTATCTCCAGGTAAATAGTGTCAGAAATGGGTTAAATGCTAGGACACCCAGCTGGTGTCACAGAATTGGTTGGTGGTGTTGAAAAACACACATTAGACATCTGAATTCAATTTAAAACAAAACACTGTGCATGCCAAATAAAATATGACTGTGAAGTGAATTCTGTCTGAAGATGATAAAAATGTGAGTCTGCAGGCTTGGAGGTAGAGTAGAATTCATAAGCCAGATATCAAGCAGATATCCTAGTGACCTCTCAACAGGGCTTTCTGACAGGGACAGCCTAAGTCAGATTTAGAGAAGATGCATGCCTTGCTCAAGGGTATAGAGGTGTGGCTAGAACTCAAGCCTCCTAACTCTGAGTCCAAGTCTCTTTGCATAAATGAAGCTTAAAATATCCCTATGATTTCTGACCCTGGTACCTCTGCTGATAAAGCCCTCTGCAAGGAAATCTAAGTAATAACAGGCTAGGGGTAGGATGTTTGTGGGTCTACACAGGTCCAGATGGTTTCCCAGGTGTGTGTATCAGGTTATCAGAGGTATCAGGGACCCAGACCAATAGGCAGACTAGGTCCTCACAATGCAGAATGTGCTGGAGCTCAACATGGAAGTAGATCCTAGGAAGGTGCTTGCTTTTTGAGAGTTTCTTTAGACCCCTTAAAGTCCACTTGAACAAGAGGAGAGCCTAAATAGCCTATCGACAGCACATGATTCCCTGCCAAAGTGGCTTAGAGGCTCAGGGCTGAGACACACTTTATCTTCATCACAAAGTGCCGATATAGAGAATAAAAGAGACCAAGATGGTTAGTTTTTGGCAGTGCTAGGCAGCTTTTCTAGCCACAAAAGCTGAGACCAGTGCGTCAATGGGATGTAGCCTGCTTGGGAGGAATTTAATCATTACCTAGTATGGAATAAAATGAAATCAAAGGGCCCCTGAGAACAAGATGGACTGTGTGTAGCTAACTGGGACCTAACGACAAAATGGAGTCAAGTGGCCATGGTAGCACCTAAATGCAGTCACATACTCTGCTCTTGGAAAAACCAGAGAAGGCACACTTAAGCTTTTGACTTTGCCAAAGTTCCTGATTTTGCAAAAGTCCCTAACAGCCACCTGGACCTAACCAATAAAACTGTGACCTGTGCCAACCAATCAGGACTAAGCAGTCTTGCATCCCTCATTTGCATAAGCTGAGATGAGTGGGAACCTGTCGAAAATATCCCCTTTCCTTTGTTTTATAGAGACTACTTCATTTGCTGTTGAAGGTTGTGTCTCCCCAGTTTGTAAACTGTATGAGCAATAAAGCTTTCCTAACTAAATTCTTGTATTCCAGAAATTTTTGTTGACAGTGCTGAAGTGGAGCACAGCGGTGGCAAATTTAGCTGATATGAAATACTTAGGTGCGTGGCAGCTGTACTTCCTGTTGATACATATATATACATACATGTGGACTTTCAGCCAAAAGACAGGGATGGGGACAAAGCACCAACCCTAAAAGAGAAGGGATGGAAAAGTCAGTGGGGTATCAGGGACACAGACCAATAGGCATTAAGGTGAAGGTGAGCTCCTTGTCCTAGTGAGAGGGACTAAAGATTTATATGAAAAGCAGTCAGAACTGTGGGAGAGAAAGATCTAATTCGCTGTATGGTGGGTGAAGTCCTGTGCAACATGAATACAAACACTTTGTAACTCCAAGGTCTTCTTCAAGCTTATGCTCCAACTTGATTCCTCAAGTAGGATTTAGTTAGTTGCGTGCAAGGGCAAAGCATCAGGGTGCCTGGAGGAAGGGCCTGGGAAAGGTGATAAGGGTGAGGGAAGGCTGAGGATGAAACTGAGGAAGAAGTCTCAGTCAGGAGTTCCCATTCCATTTTGAAAGTTGCAAAGGAATGCCCACGGAAAGTTGATAACTTTCTGAAGATTTGAGTTACAATATTTAGTCATGAAATTAAATAATTTGCTTAATGTCCAGGTGATGTGATACATTCTGAGGTCAGAGGAGAACTTCCTTGGTTTCAATGAAAACTTTAAAGTTATAGACCAAGAAAGAAGATTAGCCCCAGGGACAAAAATCCCAAACGCTGTTGGATTCTTAGTATGTGGGGAAAATGGTAGAGGTGGTAGAAACTGAACACTAACCTTAAGAATACAGGAATCAAAAATCATATTTGTTGACTTTTTAAAAATAAACTCACAATGATAGCTAATATTTATTAGGCACAAACTGAATATGCGGCAGGCATTTTGCATTCATTATTTCTATTTAATCCCCCAACTGTATTATTATTGCCCTTTTACAGACATGGAAACTGAATCTTGGAACGATTAAGTAAATTTTCCAACGACTCATAGCTAGTTAGTAGAAGAGAGAGGATTTCAAATGAGGTCTGTCTGACTCCAAAGTCTATGAAATTAACACTCACATTGGAGCAGAGGCCTAATTGGTTCCCTGTGTTGTATACACTGTTCCTGTGTGACGTTCCAGCCTCAGGCATGTCAAGGTCACTCTCTGTTGGAGAACTGGTTTAGAAACTGTAGGCAGCAAGGTGCTGAAGCCATTGGAAAAAATTTAAGAGAGGAAGGAAAGGAAAAGCCCCGGGATTAAGAGTCCCCTTCTTTATATAAACACATTCTTGCTGTATTCCTACAAAGTAGTCATTGGAACCCAGCTTCTTGAAGCAATACATCATTATCTATCACTGCCAGGGCTCATGGGGGATAAAAAGAAGCCCAGGCTTGATTTACATCTGGAATCAGATGAGACTGCAATGCTCCAGGCTAGTGAAGTCAAGAGGTTGGAGACTAGAAAGGCCAGTCAGAAGATCCAGATGATATGGGAGATGTCCAGTAATTGATGAGGAAGGATAATAACATCAATGCTGGCAACAGGCATCGGGTCGAGGTCTGACTAAAAGAAGGTGAGGTTAGAGTTTTGAGCCCTTTATGTTTCAGACACTAGGGTAGGAATTCACACTTTCTATAATTACCGTGGCTGCTATTTGCTGAGCACGTACTAGAACTCATTTTGTCAAGTCTTTTTCATGCGTTATCTCATTTAGTGCTCACAACAAGCCTGTGAAGTCAGTGCAGTTATCCCAAATTTGTAGATAACAATCAATATCTACTTATTAAGCACTCACCATGGGTCAGAATCACTACACAGCACCTTCTAGACCTAGCCATATGCAACTTATTGAGCATGTGAAAGCTGGCTGATCCAAATTAAAATGTGCTGTAAGTGTAAAAGACACAAGATTTCTAAGACTTATGAGAAAAAGAGAATGTAAAATCCCTCATTAATAATCTTTATATTGATTACTTGTTAATATTTTAGATATATCCAAAACAATAATATTTTGAATATATTAGGTTATATAAAATACATTATCAATAATAATTTTACCTGTTTCTTTTTATTTTTTTTAATGTGGCTATTAGAAGATTTAAAATTACATATGTGGGTCACATATGTGGCTTGCATTATATTACTAATGGACAACACTGAACAAGATATTATCTTGTAATGTTTCAGGAACCTTGAAAACCCTATGAGCAAATTCATAATTAGAATTTACAAGTGAGGAACACAAGGCTCAGAGATATTAAGTAATATTCCAAGGTCCAACAGGTTAGTAATAAATACAGGCTTCTGACTCACACCGGAGGCTGCCCTGTATTAGTTTCCTATTTCTGCTGTAAGAAATTACCGCAAATTTAGTGGCTCAACACGATGAAAACTTACTCTGTTATAGTTCTAGAGGCCAGAAGTCCGAAATCCATTTCACTGCCTTAAAGTCAAGGTGCCGACAGGGCCGTGCTCTCTTTAGAGACTGTCAAGGAGAATTCCTTCCCTTGACTTTTCCAACTTCTAGAGCTGCATTCTTTGCATCCCTTGTCTCGTGATCCCTTCCTTCATCTTCAAAGCCAGCCCCATAGCATCTTCAAATTATCTCTGCTTCTTTCAAATTGTCTTCTTCTGTGTTCACATCTCCCTCTGCTTTCCTCTTATAAGGGCACTTGTGATAATATTTTGGGCCCAGCTGGATAACCCAGGGTAATCTTTTCATTTCAAGAGTCTTAATTTGATCACATCTGTAAAGCCCTTTTGCCACAAAAAGTTAATATTCAATGGTGGTGCTACTGATAGTAACCAATGTTATTGGGCAGTCTTGGGTTGTATTTTTAGAGTGCTCTGTGGGGTCATGCTGCACTCTAATGAGCTTTTCTTTCTATTCATCTTTTCCAAGATAACCGTTATTTGACAGACACTGTGCTAGAAGGCAATAGAAATAAGGAAGTAAATAAGACACAGTCCTGATTTTCTATTAGGGGAGAAAACATATAAATAAGTAATTATAGTGCTCTCAAGTAAGTACCTTGATGAAGGTATTCACACAGTCATAGTTGGACAAGAGCCAACTCAATAGCAACTTAAAGATGATACTTTCCTTCTAGTTCAACAAGTGCTTCCTGAAAGCTTTCTGGGCCCCATACAAGGCACTGAACATTGAATAAGATGGAATAACCCCACCATCAATAGCCCCAGAACCTCAGTCGGAAAAGCAGATGTGTTACACCTATGCTACACTTGATGTATGTTTCTGCAGAAGTGTCCAAGGATAACGGGCTCCCAGGATGATGTAGTTCCAAACCCTCAACCATGGAATCTTCCCTTTCTCCTTTCAAATATCTAGATATTGTGCATCCTCTGATTCTGTCTCAGCTGGACGTTGAGTAATTAGAAATTAGCTAGTATGGTGTCGAAGAAATCATAAACACTTCCTTCTCCCTTAGCTTTTGAGGTCAATTGTGATTTCTTCTCTCTCTACTGAAGGAAGAGAATCACTACTTTCGAATTACACTAAATATGGCCACTTAGCTTTATGAAATCAAATGAACAGAGTGTTGATACGTAAACTACTTGTAACACAATTACCTCCTGAAACCAAAACTTTGATGCTTATTGTATTTTCCCTCTGCCTCATCCTTTTTGTTGTTTTTCACCTCAATTCTTGAACAAAAAGGGCTCTAGATCCCACTGCTAGTACCAGAAGTGTTAATAAAGGGAAGGAAGATACTGATGGCTAATTCCTGAGGATTTGTATGACAGTTTGACAGGTGGTGTCTAAAAAACCCAACATATCATATACAGATAATGCCTGGTATAGAGACTCAGCTGTAAATTATAGAAAGTCAGGACAGAAGGTAAATTACAACATCAATGAGATACAAGAGCCATTTTTCCTAGAAATACAAAATAGACCAGTATATCCTGATCTGGATCTTCCTAAGGTCCAGAATAGAACCATGGGATGTAACAGCCAGAAGAAACCATCTTGTCCATATCCTCAAACAAGTAGGGAAAATGAGGCCCAGCAATGATAAAAGACTTATCCAAGGTGGTACAACACTGCGAGTGGAATCCTGGACTCATATTTCTCAATCCTGGGCTCTTTCCATAATAGTAGAATCCTCCTTCAGAGAAATCAAAGTTTGGTGAAAATCATATTGTCTCCATATAGCAATAATTGAAATGTTCAGCAGAACGATGGGCGCTAGGAGACAGCCTAGATTAGAGAATGGGCACCGGGTACTAAGAAACAGGCTAAGGTTGGGGGCCTGCCTAAGCTCTGAAATGCCATGAAGTTTGCCTTGACTGAGTCCCTGAGTTCTAGGGTGAGGTCCCTGCTACCCTAAGTATGGAGAGAAGGGACAGAGCATCAAACCAGGGTTCATATTTGGAGAAACCCAGCACCTTAGAACAGACACTTGAGGTTGGGACCCACCAACCCAGTAGTGTCTACCCAAAATCAAAAAGTCACTCAGCAATTCGGTCTAATTATTGGTCATTTTCATCACATTTTCAAGGGAACTGAAAGGATAAGTCAGCTGAAATTGTGTTTCCAGTGATGGAATGTTTCAATCTGGTGCCAAACATACCACTCCAAAGCTAAAGCTGGTCCTTGAATGATCCTCAGAGTAAACCTTCCTGGGAGGGTCTGGGCCCAGGCCCATCCTTGGGAAGGTACAGAGCTCACAGACTCATTGTAAATAGATAATGACATGTGCTAGTATCTAATACATCTCTTTAGGGAGAGAAACCCTATGCAATTTGTATAGTGATGTCTTTGTAGATTATTGCCTCTAAATTCTATTATTGCTAGTTAATTATTTATTCAACAACTATTTCTTAAAGTGCTACAACATGATGGGCACTGTTATATTTGCAAGAGATAGCAGTGAACAAAAATCAAAGAAATCCCTGCTATCGTGGAGCTTGCATTTTAAAAGTCTCCAGTCTGTTGTTAGGATTGAAAAGTGTTCCACTTTGCATGAGCCCTGTGAATGCACATAATTGTCTTTCCATATATTTACTATGCTAGGACTTCCTTTCCTCCCCAGGATGGGTAGCTGTACAAACATCCTCAAAATGAATTTACACAAACTGGGGCCTGTGCCTGAATCAAACCAGCCAAACATAACAAAAGCCAAATAACATAGTAAAAACAAAAACAAAATAAAAGCCAAGTCAATTACTTGTATCTGTATGTATATGATCAGCATCCAAGGGAGGTGCTCACAGTGTTGGGTCAAGTGCTGCACCAAAAAATTCTTTATGGTATGCGCGTAATAAAATCTTCCCCACACACAATAGAAATGAGATTGATGAAGCCCAGGAGAGATGGTGTTAAATTGAAGATGGAGTTCTGGATGGACCTTCTCAGGAAGAGATTAAATGGGAAAGCATGTAACTGGCATTGAAACAAACCACCCACAGACAATATGAAAGCAACACACAGTCTCCAAAGTCCACCCAGAAGGTAAGACCCAGAATCAATGAGTAACTCTCCAAAGTGAAGAAGGGCAAGGACAGAAGCAGCCGAGCTAAGAGTTGGCGTAAGGTCTGTTACTAAGGTATTCCCAGAGGTGCCAGGGAAAACCTAAGCCTTTCCTGGCACTATTGGACTCTGCCTTCTGATCTTATCCACTGCCTAAGAGCTTAGAAACAAAACAGTTAATATGGAAGAAAAAAATAAGGGAGACAATAAGATGTAGCAAATTAGGAAAGGGTGCACACAGAAATTTAAGGGGCAAAGAACAAATTTACCATTTCAAACATTTGCCCTCCGGGATGGAAGGTTCTTTCCTGTCTCATTTGTTTTTCTCATCTGTTCCTGTTCCTTACCCCTACTTCCTTCCTCAGGTTAATCTTAATTTTGGGGTTTCAGTTTAAAGGTTTCTTCCTTGGGAAGGCTTTCCCTGAATCTCATTAAAGTCCTGGTTGAAAGCAGCTATAATATTCCTTATTTCTCCTTCAAACAACTAATCATAGTGATAATTACCGATTTGGTCTCTTTTTCCTTGTTTGAATGTGATTTTCAGGAAGAACCTTGTCTGTGTTTTTACCACTGTGACCCCAAGGCCTGCGAAATGCCCGGTCTGTGGGATGGGCTCAATAAACTTTGTTGCTTAAAATGGAGTTTGAGATAAAGCTGGAGGAAAGGGAGAACACTCAGATCCTGCAATTCCTCCTTTAGAGAAGGCTAGTATCTTTCTGTAATATAAGGACAGCAAATTCTTAGTTTTCCTTTGACTTTTATTATCCCACATTATTTGCTCCACAGTAAAACATGCTGTTTAGAAAAAAATATTGTGTTACAAGTTGAGACAATTATTTAAAAGCTTAAGCCATGATTCAACGATTTCTCTTAATTGTGATTTCCTCTGCCTTGAAGAGCAGCTGATCCTCTTTTACTCACAACCCATCTATGGTCAATTTCCCTGACTGGATTTAGCCTTAAAATGTTTTCCTCTTCATAACTATGCTCCAAATCAATACTTTGAGGTCTCTGGTCTCCATGTATCTCTTCTCTAGGAGTTTTTTGTTCAGGTAAGATAGAGAATGAAAGAGAAGGCATAATGTTATTTTTTAGTATCACCTTTATCATGAATATTAACATCTTGAAAAACAATTAGAATACTTCTAAAATATCTTTGTGGTACAAATGGGGAAATTTGAATATGGACTGTATGTTAGGTGATTTTATTTTAATATGGTGATTATGGAGGAGAGAGTCTTGTTTGCAGGAGATGAGTGCTGAAATATTGAGAGGAAAAGTGTCAGGATGTTGCCACTTTATTTTCAGAGAGTACCAGGGTTAGGTAAACTGCAGTCAGAAGGAACAGCCCCTACAAGAATGCCCTCACTTCAGACACCAACAGAAGTTTAGAAGGTTTCCCCAAGTCACCCTCAAGTTTCACAATTCACTAGAAAGACTCACAGAACTTAGGAAAGCCTTATACTTATGATGACGGTTTTATTATTGTAAAATGATACACATCAGAACCAGCCAAAGAAAGAGACTCGTAGGGTATGGTCTGGGAAGGTTCCAAAAGTGAAACTTCCATCAAAGGAAAGCATCCTTAGGATGTATCACTCTCCTGGCATTAACATATCACAATATGTACAGAGTATTGCCAACCAGGGTAGCTCACCCAAGCTTCAGTGTTAAAGAGTTTTTATTGAGACTTCATTACACAGAAAAGATTGATGATTCCTTGCTCATGCAGTTGAACTCAATCTCTAGCACCTCCCCTCCTCCTGAAGTAGGGTCGATATCATTGGCTCAAAGCCCTGACCCTCTATTCACTTGGCCAGCCTTTCTGGTGTGGCCAGCCTCCATACTGAGTCAACTTGTTAACATAAATTAACAACTGTGGTCCCAGGGGCCCACCAGGAATAATAAAGACATTTCTATCCCTCAGGGAATTCCAAGGCTTTTAAGGTTATCTCCAATGAGTCAGGACAAGGACCAGACCTTTCTTTAGGTGAGGTCAAATACCTTACTACACAGAGAGATAAAGGAAATATTGCAAAGAATTAATCATTGGTGAATTTAGGTGAAAGAATTTGAGTATTCATTGTATTATTCTTAGAATTTTCCTGTACATTTGAAATTTTTCAAACAAAAATTTATGGAAAAATAATTTCCTGATTACTCTGGTCCCATTCAGAGTGTAGTTTACTATTAATCAATGTGGAAAGGGATCTAAAAGATCGTTAGTTCAATTATACACATATCACTGCATGATTTTTTCCATCTTCACATATGCATGTGCTATTATTTACTTCATATTTTTCTTTACATTTACCCACATTTTTACTTACATAATTTTAAAAACATTATTTCTAATCCTATTATTATTTAAAAACACAAACTCACCCCTACCTCACACCATGTAAAAAATTAACTCAAAATGGACCATAGATATAAATTCAGGAGCTAAAACTACACAACTCTTAGAAGAAAACAAAACATAGACAAATCGGACTTTATCAGAATTAAAAACTTTTGTGCATCAAAGGACATTATCAAGAAAGAAAAGACAATTCACCCACAGAATGGGAGAAGATATTTGCAAATCCTATATCTGATAAGGATTTTATCTAGATTATATAAAAAACACATACAACTCAATAACAAAAGGACAAATAGCCCAATTAAAAAATGGACAAAGAACTTGAATAGACAGTTCTTCAAAGAAAATATAAATGATCAATAAGATTGTAAAAAATGTTCAATTTCATTAACCATTAGGAAAACACAAACCAAAACTACAATGAGATACCACTTCATGCCCACTAGGATGGCTATCATCAACATGAGAGATAATAACAAGTGTTGACAAAGATGTGGAGAAATTGGAAACTGTATATTACTGGTGAAAATTTCAAATAGTGCAGCTACTTTGGAAAACAGTCTGGCAGTTCCTCAAATGATTGAACATAGAGTTACCCTTTAATCTGACAATTCTGCTGCTAGGTATATATCTAAGAGAAGGAAAAACATATGTCTACACAAAAATTTGTAGATGAATGTTCATAGCAGCATTATTAATAAAAGCAAAAGATGGAACCAATCCCAAGTGTCCATCAGCTGATGAATGGATAAAAACTGTGGTATATTCATATAATGGAATATTATCTCACCATGAAAACTAATGAAGTATTGATATATACTATAACACAGATAAATCTTCAAAACATTATGCTAAGTGAAAGAAGCCTGTCCAATAAAAACGCAGATTATATGATTTCATTTATATGAAATGAACAGAGTAGGCAAATTCATAGCGGCAGAAAGCAGACTTGTGGCTGCTTAAGCCTGGGCAGGGAGTTGGAAAGAGAGGAAAGTGATAGCTAATGTGTACAGGGCTTTTTTGGGGGTTGATGAAATGTTCTCAAATTGACTGTAATGGTAGTTGCATACATCGGTGAATATACTAAAACAACATTGAATTGTATATTTTAAATGGATTGTATGATATGTGAATTATATCTCAATAAAGCTGTTACAAAAAACCCAAAACTAACACATTCCACAAATCAAAAGTACTGTAAAGATAAATGAATATGAAAACAAAGTTATTAAATTTTATCTAGATAACACTCCGCGCCAAAGTGCATGATGCTAAGGTCTACTCTCTCTCTTAGAAAATGGAGATGTAGCCAGAGAAAGAGATGTATTAATGACATACCAGTAAGCATTTTACTCTTTCCCATCAAAAATGCATAGGAATGCTGGATAAAAGGTACTTGCAAAAATTTATTACATGGCCAGCTCAAGAAAAGAAAAGGAAATTTCTACGTATGGGAGTCAAAAAGAAAAATCAAAGCCAGAGATGTAAGAGAAACTGGCATTGAGCCTTTGCAAACTATACCACTGGGGAACCTGGCTGTTATCTGAAGAAAATGGAAACCTAGAAGTCAATCTACCAGCTTAAAGTTTTGAATTTCAAACAGTTTCTTATTCTCACGGACTAGAAAAATTCCAACCCTTGGCATGGTTCAGCGGCAAGGAAACTTGCTTTCACATGAGGAAAAATGATTCCAGCAAAAAATCAAAATCCCACTCCTTCACATCCCATCTATGGGTGGAGTCTGAATTTATATTACTCCATGGGGCATGAAGCACACACAAATAAATTTACCAAAAACACTACAAACAAAGAAAAAGCTAAAAAAAAATCCCTCAAACCTGAACCAGAGAAATCCCTAGCTAACCTAGCAGAATTTCTCAAAATATTCTTGTAGAGACATGATGACATCTCAGGGAGACAATATCTCCCTAACGCTGACCTCCTATAACAAAACCTACAAACTAAATGAGGAAATAAATTTCAGGAAGAAGAGTCAATAGATGCAACTAATGGAAAAAAGAGTATTTTGAGAAATAAAAAATAATGGAATGATCTGGAATACATATGATAGGTGTATTTGAGATATACTAGTACCAATCAGATATTTTTCTTCTTTACAAGAATAAAAAGGATTGGAAGAAAATGAAAAAGGAAATCTTATGAAATGATTCAATGCTATTTTGGATGGGTATTAATGGCCCTAACCTCATACTTTGTGAATCACTGAACTAATCCAACTTTCCATCCTATACAAGGATTTGCTGTACAATTTCTGGGTAAGTGGTCATCTAGTCACTTCTTGAATATCTTTAGTAACAGAGAACATGAATTGATGAAGTAGAATATTCCATCATTAGATTGAATTAGAATTGATTAGAAACTTTCTTATTTCATTGGATTGAAATCCACATCCCTATAACTTCCAGTTCTTGTTCCACATTATAGAACACCGTGAATCAATGGAATCCTTTTCTCCATGATAACGCTTTAATTACTTGAAAACAGACACCACCTGTCTTCTCCCAAATCTTCCAGGTTAGTTATTCTCAATTCTTTCACTATTCCTCACATAAACTGATTTTCAGATCCTTTTTACCAATTTGATTCATCCTCTCTAGAACTCATTCCAGATCGACAGCATTCTTCCTAACTAAGTTTAACTGTAGTAACTTTTTGATCTTCACTCTGTTTTCAAGCTTAATCACAACCCCTTTGCGTGACATCATTCTCATATTGCCTCTGATCTCATTGTCATTACTAGTTTGGTTTCCTCAATAGACATTTGGGACCTATTAGCATTTACCTCAGGGTTATTGTGAGAAATAAATGCAATATTTTTGTAAAAATGTGAGCATAGTGCCTGGTGTTTTGTAAGTGCTCAATAATGGTAACTATTATTAAAACTGATTGAAAGTATTGATCGACCTGAATTTCCTATGAGATTAGTTCACAGTGTGTGGAAATTCTAAAATCTTATTGAAAATGAGGAGTAGGTATATTATTAACTTCTCCATCTGCAAAATGCCTTACTAAAGGGAATAAGCTGGCTAATGCCCAGCAAATTAAAGAACAGGGAAGTTGACAGAGCACCAGGATTGAGGGTCAAAGCAGAAGTAGGTAGATAGCAGAGATAGGGTTCCTAAAGAGAATGGATGACAAGGCACGAATAAAGTATGAGGGATTCAAAAATCTTAAGACCTACAGTGCCATCCTCAGGTAGGGCTAAGTGCATTCATTCTGGGTTGTTTTAAGCTTCCCAAGACTCAGGACTGTTTTAGACAGAACTCTGTGGCAATCCACCAGAAACTTCATCACCTGTGGACCTCAACTCATTAACTGCCACACTTTCGGTATCATCTTTCAGCCAATTATCAAGCTATCCTATTTATTTATTGTCTATACTTCACGTCTCCATCTTGACCACAAAGATAAATTAAGAGATTTTATCATATGTCTGTAGAAATATGGTAATTCCTTAGATCAACCAACCAATTGACAGTAGACTAACAATAAGAACTCAGAAAATTGGTTTAGCCTGGTAGCAGTTGCACTTCATGAACCTGATTGGTCTTATAATAATTCCTTGCTTCTCTCACCATTTCTATTTGGTATTCTGTCTGGGCCAGGGGTCACAAAGCCTTTTGGAGAGTCTAGGGTCTCCTTTTCAGTCTCTTCACTGAGCCTGTCTGTCAAATATCATACTTTCCTTAGTTCAACATAATTCTCCCTAATGGAGGGAACAAAAGCACAATGAGTTAGAGAATTTAGCTTTCTAACTGTATTGTGTCAACACTACTCTAGCTGTCCCAATTAACAAACAAATCTTCTTTCTTCCTTTTGCTCCAAATATTTAAAAGTAATTTTTTCTGGTATTTTTCTGTGAGCTTTAACTTCTTGACATTGTTCATGTTATTCTGCCAGCAGTGGGGTACAGAGAAAAAAGATACCATACATGTGTTGATTTTGACATCCTCATCTGTAAAACAAGGATAGAAACACCTGCCCTGCCTAAGTCACAGTGTTTTTGTAAAGACAAAATAGGATAATCATAGTGATGGAACAACATAATCTTAAAACACTAAACTAATGGTAAACCAATTACTTCATAGACATTCTTTGTTATGCTTAGCTATTTCAGTTCTTCAATAAGAATTCCTCCCCAAGATTCTACATTAGCAATAATTACAAAAAGAATAACATTGTATATTATAGCTGATGCTTATTTGTATCCAGAGGACTTTCATGCATATTATCCCACTTAATTTTCATTAATATCCTGAATGTTAGTTAGAATAGAAATGCATTCTTCTGTTGTGTAGTTAAAGAAATAGATGTTTCAAGAATTTGAAGGCTGACAAAATCCACATACACATCAAATTATAGAATAAAATTTAATTCTATGTCCTCTTCCTTCTAGTCTTGTCTCCAGCCCACTCGTACACACTGTAACATGATGCTTGCTGTGCCCAAATGAAGACTCCTGTTTGCCCTGTCTGGGGAACAGGCCCAAACACAGAGGAGTTTCCCTTCAACCTCCACCAAAATCTTGCACTTAAGGTCAGTGGAAAATCCATCTGATTAACAAGTTTACTCTAAGGTCTGAAGGGCTCAAGAGACTGTTGAATGTATTAACACTCTCAAGTACATTTTCATTTTTTTTCTTTTTCTCCCCAAAGCCCCCAGGTGCATAGTTGTGTATTCTTAGTTGTGGGACCTTCTAGTTGTGGCATGTGGGATGCTGCCTCAGCGTGGCTTGACCAGCGGTGCCATATCCACGCCCGGGATTCGAACGGCCGAAACTCCGGGCTGCCTGCAGCGGAGCGCGTGAACATAACCACTCAGCCACGGGACCGGCCCCCATATTTTTATTTTAATAGAGTTCCTCAACTGTTTCAGGCAGTGTGCCAGCCAGGTGGTGAAATCTTGATTTTTTTTAGTAGATAGTTTGTCCCAGAGTTCTTCAGATAGCTCCATCTGAGCAGCTGGTTGCTTTTGCAACTAATAAAACAAAGGCCATGGCAATACCTTGAAATACAAATCCATGATGTACCAGAGCATACTGCTAGGAATGAAATTACCTGTATCTCAAAAAAGTCCCCATGAGCCATGCCACCATAATCATATGATCTGAGAATCCCTCATCCAGTATTTCCACACTCAATGTTTTTTGCAGGCATGAAATGTGAATGTAGTTTAGCTTTATAATAAGGAAAGTTAGATTTGTGCATTTATTTCATATTAAAAGATTCCAAATTATGAATGGACTATTCTTTTGAAGAAGGGAAATCAAGAGAAACATATATTAATTGAGCCATATAGGAAGATATAAAAATGTATCAGCAAATTCAGGCCCCTGAATACAACACCTGTGATGCTCCCTGGTTGTGCTTTCATATTTAATACTTGTGATGTAGGAACAATAGAGTAAGGGATCAGGTGAAACTGACAAGTGTGATCAAAGAGAGTAATAAAAATAACTGACAGTTATTGAGCCAGGGACTGAGCTAAGCACTTCACATGTATTATCTTGTGTAATCCTCTCAACAACTCTATGAGGTAGGTTCTATCATTATCACAGTTTTAGAGATAAGAAAGTCAAGCTTTATGGAGTCTAATTAACTTGCTCAAGAGATAGACCATAATCTCAGGTGTATCTGATTGACTGTGAAGTTTATTTCCTCATGTACTGTATCATACATGCTCCGGGGGAAAAATAGCATGAAAGCTGATGGAAAAAAGTCTCAGGCCCAGTTTAAAAAGGACAGAGATGAAATTGCACTCTTCACAGAATGCTGCCTCCATATGTGTGAAGAGCTATCCATGGTGCTTCCAAGTCCAAAATAATAAAAACATATGTAAGACTTTGGCATTCATTTGATTTCTCATGTAGGGCAAGTCGTCTGTATCTCACTAGTACACAGAGATATTGGTTTGAATTTTGTGGTATAAAATTAAAAATTAGAAATACTTTAATTGTAAAGATGTAGCAATAAAAATGGCCAGACAACGGAATCTTGCCCTGGGATTTAACGGTGGCGGTGTATTCCTGAAAGCCTATGGAACGTTGCAAAGTCTGCACATGGAGTTGCAGGGGTATTTCCATCTCTTTTTCATACTCCTTGCTTGTTCTGAGCTTAGGGCCTCATTCTGGTTATTTTCCCAGTGGAACATCGACCTCATTAGTCACTTTATTCTATAACCCAAATAGCGTTCATTTTTCAGTCTCCAACTTAAAGGCTTCTCTGGTAGTTGACTCTTGCAATGATCATCGTTATTCAAATCTTCCAACATTTGGGTCAGATTTAGTTAAACAGGCCTTTTATTTCATTGTCTTATGTTGTAGATGTTAAGAATGTAAGCTCTATAAGGAAAGAGTTGACACTCAAATACATTTTTTAGAAGTTATTTATGAATGGTTCTGAATATAAAAACAAGCCACTTGATTCATTAAAAAAAAAGCTGACACTAGGTGTTACTTATGAGATACTGATATACAAGATACCATTACTTATATATCAAAATGGCTAAAATTAAAAAGACTGACAATGCTAAACACTATTGAGGACATGGAGCAATAGGAACTCTCATATATTGTTGGTGAGAGTGCAAAATGCTTACAATGGTAGAATTGCCTTATAAAAAATTCTAGCAATTTTTTATAAAACTAAACATATACCTCCTTTGTGACCTAGCAATTCTACTACTAGGTACTTATCCAAGAAATATAAAAATAAATTTCCACAAAAAGCTTGTACCTAAATGTGCACAGAAGGATTATTCCTAACAGCCAAAAAGTAAAAACAGCCCAATTGTCCATCAAATATAATGGATAAGCAAAGTGTAGTATATTTGTAGGTTGAAGTATTATCCAACAATAAAAAAGGAAAAAAAATTGATATACACAACATGAATGGATCTTAAAAAAATGCTAAGTAAAAAAAGCCTTCCACACATAAAAAAAATGCTTGATATATGATTCCACTTATGTGAAATCTTAGAACAGGCAAACCTAGTTTATAGTGGAAAAATAATTAGAACACTGGTTGCCTCTGGGAGGTGGGGGTGGGGATTTGCTGGGAAAGCACATGCGGAAACTTCCTGGGATGATAGTAGTGTTTTGTATCTTGACAAGGATTTGGGTCGCACAGGTGAATATGGTTGTCTAAACTCGTTGAATGATACACAAAAGGCATGCATTTCATTGTATGTAAGTTTTACATTAAAAATCATAAAAATCATAAATCTTGAACTCTAGTTAATAAAATGCATAGGGAAGTATTTGTACTGATGTCTCTGACCTACACTGAAATAAGATGTATCAAAACATAAGATGAATTGATGGATAATAGAGGAAATCACAGATGTATAGATAATTAGTGAAACAAGGATAGTAAAATATTAATTGTAGAGTCTAGTTGGTAGATATTGGGTGTTCATGGTAAAATTCTCTTAGTTTTGGGTGTGATTTAAAATGCTCGTAATTAAATGTCAGAAATAGAATCAATAAACACATATACAAAAATCTCAGCCACTCATTGGTTTGGTGGAATTAACAGATACATTCTGATCTTGATCATGAATGGAAAGGAATCATTAAGACAATTGAAATTGCCTGACGATCAATAGACATAACCCTGTATTCACCGACATATCTATATATGTTCTCATATATGAGAAATTGATAGAAACACAATCTCATTGAAGACTTTGGCAAACCTCTAAGATCAGAAAGATATTTCTGAAGGAAACTTTTATCCCATCCTATTCTTGAGCTCAGAGCCTTGTCATCTCACATCTTTGCTTCAGAAAATGTGATTTATGTACCACCTGAATTGGAATCATTTGGAACACTAATTAAATCTGTGGATTTCAAAATCTACTCTTTGTCTCTAAGTGGTTGGGTTCATAAATCTGTTCCCTAGCAATTCTTAAGTCCTTAGAGCTTAGATCGCCTCTTGTGGTAAATAAAGAGATAAAATTTCTTATGCTTAGGCATTAGGAATTTGGTTGAGAAGCAGTGCCACCAACTGTCAATTTAGCTCATTTACCAGTCAATAATATTGCGTTCACATCTCTGGGTGTGGAAAAACGGGGTATAGGAATAGAAAGGAGAGAAAGTGGTGGATACATGGCAATTAGCAGAAAGTGTTCTATCCTTGGAGTGCTTTTGTTTCAATGGATATACTGATAGCATCTGCCTATGGGAAGTAGTTTAGACCTTTGAGAGAGATGAGATTTGCACAACTCATGTAATTGGGAAGACAGAATTTCCACTCTGCTAAGTCTCCAGTCTGACAGGGGAGATTTCATAATATACCCTGAGAAACTTCACAAACTGATGAGAAAAAGGACAGATTGAGAAAAAGAGAGAGAGAGAAAGAAGAAAGGAAGGAAAGAGTGAGGGAAGGAAGGAAGGAAAAGGAAGAGGAAGGAAGAGAGGGAAAGGAGGGTGGAAGGAACCTCTGAAACGGATATGAATGCTCCCAAACTATGCGATACATGGATTGTTCCACCTAGGATTTTCCTGGTTAATTCTCAGGTCCTCACCTGTTTTATTAACAGAATATCCAGTATCAAAGTTAGACAAGGTCACACTGCCACTGCTCTTCACTGCCACACGGCATCACTGTTGACACGGGTCCTGCCCCATACAACAGAACCTGAACGCCCAGCATAGAGAATGGCTGTCTGGACCAGATTCCTACACAGTCAACTGTGATTCTTTGAAGGAGGATTAACGCACTACTCAGTCAAGGCTTCACAACTGGCTGCCTGTGGGCCAAATCCGACTCTCAGAAGTGGTTTAATCAGCAACACATATTTCATGGAAAACATTTTGGTCTCTCTGCTTTGCACCCAGCCTCATACAAACTTTTATATTGCCTGTCCGCTGGCATTTGTGCTTGCAATCCTGACCCTGGTGCTAGATTTAATCAAAGAAGCACTGTGCCTTGACTCTTATATTACAGGTCTCTGAACTTGGCATTTTTGGGTGATGCACAGCCAGTTCTCAGAACTCTTTCCTGGAATAAGGCAGCATCTCCTCTCCTCAAAGATCCATGCGAGGGGGCGGGGCAGCTTTTCATTTAATCTCTTGACACAGAAAAGATCTGATTAAATCCTTTTTTGAACAATAGCTGGTGCCTCCTACACTTCTAAGAGCAGTTACCCTCTGTAACCACACATATCCTCAGGGATAGCTGGTCGTGGCAAATGGAGTGTTCACCTTTAATGACTCAAATCAAAGTGGATTTCCTGGCATCTCTTTTCACCAGGGAAGATTATGTCTGGCTCGGTCGTCTACAATCCATATATATGTAAACTATTACCTCTAATACCAATTCCTAAATTCCTAAAGTGACGTATTAGTAGATCAAATAAAATTGTTCTCAGATTTATTGTTTCAAAAGCTCGTGAGTTTTTGGTGTTGGGGGCAATACAGAGTTGTCAGATAGTTTTAAAGTTCTGCCAAATTCACACATTTAAACGCATCTGCTATCACCATCATTTTACGAGAATGATTGTAAACATTTCCAGGATGAATTTCCCCATAATACACTGTTATATACAACTGCAAATATATCCTTAGGGTGAATTCCTACAATTAGAATTTTATATTTTTGTTGCTGTTGTGAATGAAATATTTTTATTATATGTTGGTAGCTTATTATTATTGCTATAATACTGTTATGCAGTTATTGATTTTTCCCCTTATACTGTAAGTGGATGCCTTTTAAACAATTTTATAATGGTTTTGGAGATAACTTTTCTTTTTGAGCTAGAAGTCTCCACTGGTTTTCAAAGTCTCCCAGACAATCTGAAGCAGTGTTTTGAGAGGAATGAATTTGATGTCAGTATTCATTTTCATTTGAGAGTCATTTATTACATTCACCTAATTTATGACCCTTCAGGTTGAAAAAGATAAACAATGATGTGCAAAATTGTGCAAAGATGAATAAATATTTGTTCTTCTCCCCAATAGCTCTTAGGTGAAGCTGAAATTACTTTGGCAAATAGCTAAAATTTTCACTAACATCATGCTAGAATATCATTTGTTCATTTCCATTAACGTGAATATTTTTTCTCAGTCTTCCAGTTTCTGTGAGGAGATAGTTTCCCTAAACAGTCTGCCCAAAATTTAATTCTTTCTACCAAAGTAGAACAAATGATAACTTAGTGAATGTGGGATACCCATCCTGCTTATGCTGGACTCTCTCCTTCCCACCCTCCCTCCATCCTCCATCGTCCACCTGTCTCTTCTCTCCAGGGTCAGCTGCCCATAGTAGTACCTCTCAGCTCTGCCTCTATGTCCTGTAATTTTTACAGGGACCTGAACTTATGGTGAAGCCCATGGTTTTCCAGAGCTCTTTGTGAGTTGGCAGAAACTCTAATTCCAGAGTTCAATATTAGAATTTCCGTTATTGCTGTACCACAAAGACACATTTTTTTAAACAGTTCTATCAGCAATAAAGCTGATGTTTTTGTCTTCACCTGCTTTCCACTATTGTTTATCTCTTAATTAGTTACAAACTTAGTTGGGGCAAGAGGAGAATCTTAATTTTGTTCCCCTTTAAATCACTAATAATTCATATATTCAAAAGATATATACACACAAACACACATCAAGCCAATTTTAAGAATTGTGCCCTAGATTTTGGGGAAGATTGATTAAGAGTTGAATCAGTGGGGGATATAGGACAAATATATCAGAATTTATAATATGGACTCTATAACGAAAATCTTGAGCAGATCTGTAGAACAGGCAATATCAGCAGACGGATCTGAAGACAAATAGGAAAAGCTCCTAGGAGGATAAAAGTTTTAAATAATATTCTAAAACAAAGAGGACTTTTGAATAGCAAAACAAATGAAGGGCCTAATTTTAGGTGTCAATAACTCCTAGAGATTTCAGCTGTTCATTAAAGGATCAACCAAAAGGGTGACTATCCCAAATGGCAAAGTAAGCTTACTGATTCTTAGTGTTTGTCCAGGCATTGACTGTCCCCAAGTGAATTCATGTGCCCTGAGCGCTGACTGTGTTTTAGCAATGCCAATCCTTAAAGCTGCAGATGCTTTGCATAAACTGCCAGGTGGACTCTCATGATCCATGAACATCATGTAGTTACAACTACAAACTGTGCTTATAGTTGCAAACATACCTTGGTTTCAAACTATTTTAGAGGTAGTATTCTAAAAGGCCACAAGATGGGGATATTCTTGCATATAAGCAAATATAGCAGAGCACTGAACTCCTCAATTTCTGCTTTAACCAATGAGGTCACGTGGGTACTTAAATTTAAATTTATTAAAATTAAGTAAAATGAAAAATTCAGTTGCACTAACCACATGTCAAGAACTCAATAGCCACATGTGGCTAGTGGCCACTCTACTGGACAGTGCAGAATAAAACATTTCCATTAGCACAACATTTTCTACTGATTTTTAAATTAGTTTTTTTAAATTAAAAAGTGGAGAAGGCTTTAGAGAGCACTGATTAGTCTCATTATTTATAACACTGAGTAAGTGGAAAAATTTCAAATGTCCTGCAATAGAATTTTGGTCATCTGAATTGTGACATAATGTATGTTGGAATATTACATAGCCACTAAAACTGGTATTTTCTTAGAATGTGGGGAATGCTTATGGTATAATTTTAAGGACAAAAAAGGGAAGAAACAGTGTGTGTGTATATATATGTATATATATATAGTTATGAACACGTGTATACATATATGAATATTTGATATAATTCCAAATTTGGCAATTTTATACTATATATACACATATACATACTACTTGGAAAGAAAGAATGAGATCTTATTCTTATTAGCCTTTAACTGTGCATAGTGAAATTATGGAGGATTTTATTTTCTTCTTTGAACTTTCCTTTATTTTCAATCTTTTTCCAAGATCAGGAAAAAATATCACTAGAAGAAGAAATCATAAAAATAATGTAGAACTTTTAGATCTTGAGCACAAAATAAATGAATTTCCAAGGTTCTGGTAGTTTGCTTCGTAAAAAATTTTTACTCCTATAAAGTATTATATATGCATATCAACACTCATATGCATAAACCATTTGCATAGTTCTTGTTACCAAGGCAATTTTCAAGATCTGTAATTTGCACCCTGCTGCTCAGACCTATGAGGGCGCTGAGTGGTCTCTGGATGCTCCTGCACTGCTGTACTATTTGACAGCTGAGCCCACGGGAACGTTCATTCACTCACTAGGAGCAAATCAGTAAAACATTTTGCATGGTCAGAAATGTTCTGAATGAGAGTCTCCTTTGTGTCCCTAATGCTACTCCTTACCTATAAACATTCTTTTATCACTTGCTTTTTCAGAAATTGATTAAAATTCATGAAGACTCCAGTATTTGGCTTTTGAAAGGAAGCTCAGACTTTCCTGGACTTGTTTGCTTCTGTCCTTCCACCTCTCACCTTCAGGAAGGGCAAGGAAAGCCCTAGACACCGAAGGCAGCTTGCGCTGGTGGAGCTGATTGGCTTGGCTGGGTTCATTCAGAGCTCTACCAACTTCTGGCCTTGTGCCTTAACTTCTCTGTCTTTGGTTTTCTGATTTCTAAAATGCAGGATACAGGGGGCACTGTTGTGGGATTACAACAATTTATGTAAAGTGCCTGAATCATGGAAGAAAGTTAGGTTTGTTAGTTGTTGTTATGCAGATGTTCATTTAATCAACAAATAATCTTTTTTCTTTCTTCTTTCATCAAATATTTTGAGGATATGGGAGATTTACGTTACCTGGTTAGGAGTTAGGCTATGTTTAATATTTGTGTAGCTGAGGGTGGCAGAGTCTCTGATTTCCTCTAAAGCCTTTGTTTTTGTTTCCTCTGTTGCCTTTGGATAACTCTAAAAACTCCTTCTTAAATAGCGTCTGGGTCTTGCAGCTCAATTGGTTGTAATCCACCCTTAATTCACCATGCTGGAGCGCTTCATGTCCAGGGGTGATGGCAAGATTACTGGGGGGAAAATGAATGGTTTTCCTTACCAAAATGAGAGGGGAGACTGTGAAAGGTAAGATGGAAAAAAAAAAACTCATGGATGCCTCCTCAGGCAGATCAAATTTGCAAAGAGTACCTAACAGAAATGGAGGACCTGGAAATTTATTCTCTTGAATACTTCCTATACATGTACACACTCCTGAAAGGTCTTTGTATGCCCTCAGTTTTCAATCTGTTCTTAGCTTTTACAATAGGGAAGTCCTGGGTGGGTAGGAAATGGAAGCAAAGTCTTCTGAGCTCTGGTAACCATGGTGAGAAAATGAAGAGACTGAGGAGATAAAGCTACAGATGCCTCATTTTCCATCTGAAGCCAGGACCCTCAGAGGGGAGAGGGAGGACATAAAAATGCTGGGAGTAGTATTGGAAGGGAGAGTAATTGGGGGCAAGTGGCCACTCCCCTGGGAATACCGTGGGGAGGCTGGTAGTGTCCAATGTTGCATACTGTCACTTGCTCCAGGTGATGGGAGCTGGAGGGAAAAACTTGGTACAGGGCTCCAGGCATTGAACCAGGCTAGCCACTCTGCAAGAGAGACAAGAGGTGATACAACGACCCCCTCCCTATGGCCGCAAAAACAAAATATCCTCTCCTCCCACGCCACACAACACCAATCCAAAAGGGACAGAGTCCATTTAAAGACAAGATTCAATTTATGAGGCTGAACAGATTGGGCTCAATATTTCTCCTCCCTCTCGCCTACACCCTGTGGCAGGGGCACTCAACAGAAAGATCAGATCATTTCAGTTAGAAAGAAATAAGTGAACTATATTTCCTCTGCACATTTAAACATAATAAGTACATTTTCAACTCTAATACACACCTATCTTTCATTCATACAAATCTGTAACTGTATCTGATTTTTTTAAACTTTTTTCTCAAATTACTGGCTTTTTAGGAAAAAATGCTCTCTTACCATTTGCAAATACTTTGCTACATATTGACAAATCTTGATCTGGATCCCTAGCATGGAGTGCATACCTGACGTGACTTCTGCTACAAAACAAAAACAAAAACAAAAATACAACTTGACTCCATCATCCCAAATTGGGCACCTAGTATATGTCACCTCATAGATGCAGCTGATAGTCGTAATTGCTGTTGTCAATCTCCTTCACTCTGCCACACACACGCATAGAGACACAAGCAGACTGCCAAGGAAATCTGTTGATTAGCAAAAGAGAGATTTTAAACTTACTGTGGCAAAGGAGAGCATCTCTTTAACAGAACTAGTGATTTCTCAAAACGAAAAATGTAGGGAAGGGTGCTTATGGGGGTTTAGGGCCCGGGCTGGATCATTTAAAGTCAAGTCCAGTATAGCAGGGAACTCATGCAGTTGAGCAGTTTGTGACGTTATTAGCTTTGGATTGGTGGGCTAGTGGGTGCATGGTCTTCAAGGGAGCTTTGAAAAGCAATCTGTTAGCCTTGATAAAATAAGCAATTTTAATTGTCTTCTAGGAGCAGACATTTTTTGGCATAACTAGTTGACTACAGACACAGGAAAGTTTTTCTGGTCTCAATGTTGTTTACTACAGTATCATTGACTTTAGTTCTCATTAGTGTTAAAAGATAATTTTCAGAAAAAAGGTAAAATCCTGACTCTCAAACTGATGTAAAAATGAATATATATTACAAGCTTGTATTTTACTCATTTAATGAGAGAAGTAAGCAAATGTTATAATCGGTTCAAAGGAAAAGCTAAAAAGGACAAATATATATGGAATAAAGGAATTGAATGATAAGTGGAGGCAAAACTGGTTTTTTTCTGCCAGAGGGGGAAAAGTCAATCAAAGTTGTATTGGACAAGACAGAAATTGCACGTCTATCAACTCACAAAGAATCATAAAATAGCTTAAGGAAAATAAAAGACTAGAAGATGATATCCCAGAAGGGTTTTGCCATACATCAATAGCAAATTTTTTCTACATTAGTGTCTTTTCAGGATATTTATTATTAGTTCACGTCTACCTAAGTATTATCATCCATCCCTTGCATCTCTATCACATCCACATGAGTATTAATGTCAAACACCTTGATGAGGGTGGAGCCCTGTTTTTACTATGTATCTGTTCTACCCATCTGTCTCTCTGTCAGAGAAGGAAACAAGATTAATACAAGGTCACTCATTCCTGATGAGCCTGTATTTCCTTTCTCTGCATTCACAAATTAAACTTTAAATAATTTATTGTCACAGCACAGGTTTCAGTGGCAAATCATGACAGCTTACTCACAGCCATACTGAGAAGGAGAAAGGGAGAGGGCCCTGGACTCGAGCCAGATACACCCAGTAACACAGAAAAAGCCTGAAAGAGGAAGATGTGTGGTTTGACTGACAGCCAAATTTCATCTGGAAGAGTAAAACAGGTATCCACCGGGAATAGCAATTACACCAAGCTCATCCCAAATCACACAGCTAGTTAGCCACAGAGGCTGGTATTCAAATGTCAGCCTCATTCTAAGTACGCGTACTTGCCAATCTCTCTTTTAAGTTCTTTTTCCTCTGTCCTTTCAAACCTGGTATTCTCCATAATAACTGGAATATAGATTTAGCTAAAAAGTTTGTCCTCCTAATTAGCTCAGCCTACCTCGAGTAAACATACCTTTTCCTGTCTAGGTGAGTTGTACTACATTCCCAGCTATGAGCCCATTCTTTGAGAATCTTGAAATATGTTTCAAAAATCCAGATATCATTCATTTGTGTCAGTTGTACAGCCAGTCTATTTACCACTTGCGAAAGACAAGAATTCACTGGATAATTAAAGAGATGATTTTATTCAGGCTATTGCAGTATGGAGAATGTTCATTAAAGATGAAGATTTTAAATAAAAGCAAGGGGTCCTGAAGATTTAGAGGCTTGTAGGTAAGGGAGTTATCCATGTCATACATAAGTCTGTAGGAGTCAGGAGGGAGAATGGAGACTGGCTTTATCTTGGAATATGTAAAGGCCAATTGTCCTTTTTGGTTAGCCATTTCCCAGAACAGAAAAGGGTAGGAGAATTTCTGAACTGTCACTGCTGGTGTGTATACAAGTCTCAGGTAAAATTCAATATCATCACCACTCAAATATTTTTCTCTATCCCACATTCCAAAAGAAAAAACTCCCCAAATACTGCAGTTCTTTCTTGTGCTTCTGGAAATGTCAAGGTCCTCATATGCCTTCCCCAACTCCTTCTGATGGTCTCATTCATCCTCACTGAGTCATCAGAAATGGGCAAGGACCAGCACATTTGACAACTGAGAAGTTTTCCATCACAGACGATGCATCTCGTGATTGACCATACCAGGTCTGCGTGGAGCCACTTCTCTTGGAAGTCCGCGACCACCACAATTTGTTCTTCATGCCCAGATCAGAAACCACATTTTTCACAAATGTTCATGCTGTCTGCCTTATTGTTTCATTCTATTCTAGAAATCTGTGGAAATTTCTTTTTGTTTTTTTGGGAGGGGATAACCCAAGTGATGATAATTTGGGCTACAGATCCAAATGAGGGCCAGCTACAGCCCCCACTTCTCAGTGACTATCATATTCTCATTCTGTCCAGTGCCAATGCAAATTTTTCTTGCAGTTTTCTCAAGGGAGAGAGTTGATGGGTGTTTACTTCTGGCTCTTCCTTACTTTAAGCAGTAAGTTTATGAGATTCCCTGTTTAAAATGGTAGAGTCTTGGGGCTGGCCCAGTTGTGCAGTGGTTAAGTTCGCACGTTCTGCTTTGGATCCCGGGTACAGACATGGCACCACCTAGCAAGCCATGCTGTGGTAGGCATCCCACATATAAAGGAGAGGAAGATGGGCATGGATGTTAGCTCACGGCCAGTCTTCCTCAGCAAAAAGAGGAGGATTGGCAGCAAATGTTAGCTCAGGGCTAATCTTCCTCAAAAATAAATAAATAAAATAAAATAAAAAGGTAGAGTCTCCTATTGGACATCCACCTTAAGCGGGGCCTGGGCTTTGAAGTACATATTCAACCTCCATGAATTCTATAGTCATGCCAAAAAAAGTGTTCAAAATGTATGCTCAGTTTTGGCTTTTTTTGCAAATGCCGTCAGGACAAAAGTAGCTTACATGATCAGGTTCCAGATTTCACTTAGATATTGTCCTAATAGTTTCTTACCATTTTGTCATCTGTTTGATGTTTTTAAGAAGATGTTTGTAAAAGATTATTTGGTATTTTTAGTTGTTTTCCTCAGACAGTTGGTCCAAATAATGTACTCTGCCATATTAGCAGACACGGAAACTTCACCGGACCATGTAAAGCAAGAGATGTGGTACTGTCACTGATTTCCAGGATACTTTAGAAAGAAAACGCAACTCATACTAACTTACACAATAACGAATCACATAACTGAAAAACCCAGGGATTGAAGTGGCCTTCAGGAATAGTTTGATCAGTGCTCTATCTTGGTTTCTCTATAATTTTTTGACTGTTTTTTTGAGTATGGTGGCCTCATCCTCCATTTGGATTTATAAGATAAGTGCTAAAAGTAACTGGTTCTACCTCCTCCTTGCTCATAGTTATGAGGAAGGGAGGGCTTCTTCCATCAAACACTGAACTTATCACTGTATCTAGAAGAATCAACGACTATAGCTAGCTAGGGTCCTCCTGAAGTTGATTAGGTTTAGCTGCAGCAAATAGCGTCCTCCTGAAGCTGGGAATGTATTATTGCCACTCTTATAATAAAGTTGCTGCCCAAAGAAGAGAAAGAAAGGGATATTCAAGAGACAATCAAAATAGCAGAGAAGGAAGGAGAGAAGCATAGCAAAGCTTTGGAGGCTTGAAGTGTGAAACAAGAGAGCTGAAGGGTCAAAAAAATGTGTAAAGAGGACATTAAGACTGACAAAGATGGAACTTACAATTTTGATGAAGACTGGTACTATTTATCTTCATCTGGATATGGAAAAGTAGTAGCAATGAAATATATTGACCTTGTAGCTCTAAATCAGAGATCCCTGCTTTTTACTATATTTAAATGTGCTTGTCAGTTTTTTTTCTTACTAGAACATTATTATTAAGAAATTTTTTCCTTAATTGCTGAATTCCCACGCAGCCTTGGGTGCTCTTCAGGTCCCAGGGCAGGGCCAGGCACTTTCTAGGAGGGAGATCCAGTACTGAAGCGCTTGACTCTCGAAGTGTCTATAAAATAAACAAACATTTGATCAACAGATGAACAAAGAAGCAAGGACACGTTGATAGAGGAGGCTCTCCACTCTGGTTGCTGTTTTCACAATGCAAAGTCTGTTTTTAAAAAGAGATTTAAAGCTTGCTGCTGGCTTTTAGCTTCTTGGGATCCCTAAAAGGCAGGAAATTCGACTTTTGAAATCCAATGCGAGAAAAACAAGAAAGGGCTGGGCATTCAAAACTACGTGCAGTGGAAATATCAGGAGACCTCAAGCAAATCACTTCATCTCCCTGAACCAGTTCCCGCCGCAAAACGACTGATGTGCTTTTATGTGAAAATGAGATCATCTTCAGCTTTTCAAGGTGCATGAAGTTGCATTGGGCAGAGGTTTCACGGGCAAGTATGCCCTGTTTCACTGAATCGCTCTTGTATGAAGCTCTACCAAGCAATGGAGAAAATGGCTTCACCATCAGCGAAGGTTGCCATGGGTAATAGTGACCTATGGTAGTGAGCTTCTGGGTTTTATCATCAGTTTAGTCTTTCCGGTTGAAAAATGAATTACTGTATTGAGTTCTTATAAATGCAGTCAAGCTGAAGAAATGGGAACAGCACACTGGTTAGCTAGAGACTTCTCTATACCTTAACAATTTTGTTTATGATTGAGGTTTTCAGGGCCCAGATAGTCTACTGAATCTAAAAAGGGCTGTTCTGGTTATCTAATGTTATGTACCAAACCATGGCAAATTTAAACTACAGTGTTTTTTATTACTCTTCTCTTTCACAGTTCTGGGTGTTGACCAGGCTTAGTTAGGCATCTGAGTCATTTTGAAACCTTTTTCACTCATATCCTGGGAAGATTCAAATATCTAGAGACAAGAAGAGCTGGGGTGCCTCAGAAATCTCTCTCTCTGTGGTCTGTGTGGGCTTTCTAGCATGGCAGCTTCAGGGTAGCTGACTGTTTCCATGGAAGCTCTGGCCTGCAAAACCATGTCATGAGAGACAGGCATGCAGAAGACTTATGGTTTTCTAGGACTCAGCAGTGGACGTCAGCAGTGTTACTTCCAGTGCACTCTAATCTTTAGAAGAATTGAGTCATTGAAGCCATATTCAAGAGAGAGAAATTAAACTCGATGACTGGAATATCAAAGATTTGTGGACATGTTTTAAATTCTCCATAAAGACTGTCATTTCATCATGAGAAATTCATTCTTTTAATTCTGATGGGCTTTTTAAAAGTCTCATATCTAAGGCAAAATAATTGCTGAAAGTAGAAAGAGCTTCATCTGTGATCAGTTCCTTATTGAACTAGGAATTAGCATACAAATCCACGAGAATTAAGCACAAGGAACATTAGGAGCTGGAAAAAAAGTCCCTGTGGAGAGGGAGACAGAGGACTTATAGGAGGATACCAAAGGAACTAAGCTGACTCAGATATAGCTGCCAAAAGGCAAATAAACTGAAAGTCAGCCTGGCATTCCTTGGTTCCAGCTCCTATCGTGCCACTAGCCCTCAGTGTGACCTTAGTTGGGAGGTCACTTCCCCTCTGTGGCCCTTTTGTCATAATTTGTAAAATACAATATTGAATTAGATAACTTCTAAGTCTCCTTCTGGTGCTGACATTTTGTAATCCCATTATTATTGTTTTAAACACTGAACCATTTCCGTAAGAGACAAGAAATTAAAAGTCTTGACCTTTGGCTATTAATATCATCTGCGCCAACGTTTAATGGGTTGAGATGACTCATTGATGGTAAAAGACACCACAGCCAGGATTGTCAGCAGACATCTCACTCAGGTGACAATGGGAAGAGAGAGTTGGCATATTTTATACAATTCAGATGAGACAGAAAAGAAGAAATTACCTTTGTGGGACTTCACTGGAGAAAAGTAGTCAAAAGCATCATATTACTTTCTTTGAGGCTCAGATACCGCCTCCCATTTTGATCATCGTAAAGGAAATAGTTATAAGTTTTTGAATATGCTAAATATAGAAAAAAATTTTGTACTTCATTGAAAAACCATGCATTGTCTATAGCACATCCTTCTGGGCAGTCTGTTTCCAAGACTTTTCATTCTCTTTAAGCTACTTTGTGCCTCTTTTTATCTTTTAGTTTTTGAGGAAGATTGGCCCTGAGCCAACATCCATGCCCATCCTCCTCTATTTTATATGTGGGACACCACCACAGCATGGCTTGATAAGCATGTGTAGTTCCTCCAAGGACCTGAAATAGCGAACCTCAGGCTGCTGAAGCTGAGTGCGCAAACTTAACCACTACACCACTGGGCCAGCCCCTTGTGCCTCTTTTTAAATTGCAGGTAATCGATGAATATGCATACTCTGTCTTGCTGAGTAGAGTCTCCATTGACTTCTCTCTCTACAGTGGAAATGTCGTTTTGCCTCTATTTGCAATCTGATTCCTTTACTCTATATGTTTGTGCTTTTTGACATTTCCCTTGAATTATATTTGTTTCCTTAAATTATGTTCCCTTATATTATATGGATTAACTAAAGTCTTTAAAACTGTCATTTTTATATCTATAGGAGAATCTTGATTTTGCTATTTTCTGAAAATTGTCTTTTAGCATAATGTTGGACATGCGCTTAGTTTAAAATAGTGATTGGAGAGAGATTTAAACATCTATCCACTAGAAATAAGTACAACTTTGGAGGTTGACAGGTTAAGAAAAGGAGAAAATAAGCAACTGCAGAGCTGTGGGAAGGAGCGGGAGAGCCCAACCAATGTGGCAACCTGCAGGGGCTGGAGAGTGCATGGAAAGTGGAGGGAACACAAAGGGTGGGGGAAAGATGACTGAGGAGAAAGACAAGTGAGAATTCTACATGGGAGAGGGAATTAAAGAGCTTTAAAGATTTTCAAGTCTACTGTTAAATTATGTTGATCTGTGTTTGCCATGCTTCAGTGGAGCCTTTTCTGTTATCTCAAAGCTTTGGTAATAAATGACTGCACCCAAAGCTTTCCATTTGTGGAACATTGGGGCATGATGTATGGAGATGTTGTATTCCATGTCAGGAGCAATGTGAGACCAGTTGCTAGGCTGTGTGACAGCAGGGTTGTAGGCTGTAGCAAAAAAACCCCAGAAAACCAGAAGAATCCCCCCACCAAAAAAAAAGCCATATAGAAATATTGAGGAGAGCTTTACCTAGTACAAGGGATGTGCTTTTAGCTATGTTACTGCAACATAAAAGAAGATGGCAACCTCAGATGTATGGAATATATGTTGGCATCAAGGGAGCTGAAAGTGAGGTTACAGGAAAATGGGAAGAGAAGATGTTTCCAACAGTGGTACTTCAGACAACCTTTCCTCTAAGGACAAGTACAAAATGTGGCAACTGTAAAAACAAATCTACTTGAGGGTACTCGAAAGCGAAAAGACTTATGAAGAATGACTGAGCCAAGATCCAGGAGATGTTGAAATACAGAGAGGTAGCTGTCGAACTCTTTAGCCCTGTGGGCACAAGATAATTCCAGAAAAGAGATGAGAACAGTACATGTGGTAGCTCCCAGGGCTGCGGTGTCAAAAAGTGGAGTAAAAGCAACCTTGTGCTTTAGTTTGGACCTCAAAGGGTCACACCCCAGGACTCAGAGTAAAGTAGAAGTTAGCCAGCCCTCACATTGCAGCCAAATTTCTAGTCACGGGAAGCCCAGAAAAGTTCAATATTTGAAGTTGGATTAGGGTGATCGTATTGTTGGTGCCCTAGGCATCTGGCAGAAACAAATGAAATCTTCCCTGGAAGAAAATAATCATCCTAAATTTATGATGCAGTTTTTTAGCAAGCTAGCAAAAGAAGGAGACTCTCTTAGTCCGATAAATCTAAACAACAACAAAAACTACAGAAAATTTGCAATAAATGGTGAAAGATTGTACCAGTTATGAATTTAATTATTTGCAGCTTAAATTGATAGAGGTTTATTTGGCTTACATGATCAGAAGTCTGGAAGTAGGTGGCTGCTGGCATTCATTCAGTGGTTCAAAGAGGTTAGGGCCAGTGACTCTGTGATTCTCGTAGGAGGGTAGGATCACATAATGGTTAGGAGCACAGCTTCTGCACCAGACAGCCTTTGTTCAAGTCCTGACTCTACTAGTTTTTAGTCACATGACCTTGGACAAGCCATATCCAGCCATGTCATCTTTTCGTTTGTAAAATAGTGAAAATCCCACCTATCCTCAGGATAGTTGCAATAATTAAAAGGGTAAATATATGAAAAGAACTTAGAATAATACTTGGCACATAGTAAATGCTACATAAGTACTAGGTGTTGTTATGGGCTGAGTTGTTTTCTCCACAATTTCACATATTGAAGCCTTACCCAACAATGTGATGGCATTTGGAGGTGGAGCCTGTGGAAGGTTATTAAGTTTAAATGAGGTCAAGAGGGTAGGGCCTTCCTGATGAGATTAGTGTCCGTAGAAGGGGAGAGCTTGCTTTCTTTCTCTACCATATGAGAACACAGTGAGAAGGTAACTATCTGCAAGCCAGGAATTGAGCTCTCACCAGAAACCAAATCAGCTAGCACCTTAATCTTGGACTTCCAGCCTCCAAAACTGTCAGAAATAAATGCCTGTTGTTTAAGCCACTCAATCTATGGTATTTTGTTATAGCATCCCGAGCATTCGAATACACCTATTAATATGCTATTTTTTATGCTGGTCACTCTATGGCCACAAGATCGCTGTTGAACTCCAGTAATTACATTTGCATTCCAGCTATCAAAAGGGGAGAGGGAAAAGAGAAAGGGCTATGTCAGTTGCCACTGAATCTTTTTATCAGGAAAGCAAAAACATTCTTAGAAATCTCACAAAGAAAACTTTCCATTACATCTTGTTGTGCAACACTGAGGCCAACCCTAGACTAATCACTGGCCAAGATGAATGATGAAGTATCATTAATTCATTTTTGGGGGCAGGAGTAGAGAACTCTGCATTTCCCTAAAGAGGTCAAGGTTCTGTTAGCAGAGAGGGGTGGTAGAAGAGAACACTGAAGGGGCAGATAGCAATGTCTGCCATACATGCTATATGTTTGTTTTTGCTCTTTAGCAACAAATTATGCTTCAAGGGAAAACTGTGCACCGTCTAGAGCATTCCATTCTTGGCTTTCTGATTCCAATTGTACAGGAGTTATTTTACAACTCAGTAAATTGTAAAACAATGCAAAATAATTCTTGTCTGTAGACATGCAAATGAGTTCTGTACATTGGCAGATTTTCTCTCAGGGAAAACCAGTTCTGTTTCCCATTTGCATACTCATTTCAATATTCCTGAAACACAAATTTGTCTGTTCTTTAGAGTCACCTTTGAATTGGTTTTAATATCTTACCAATTTCCTCATTAATGAGTTAAATAAAATCTTTAACACTGCAATCTTTTCATATCTGTATGACTCATGATTTTACCTTTTTCTTGAAAATTATATTTTAACAACCAGAAAAATCCAAATCTCTTAAATGCCATCTGTTGTTTGTTTGTTTGCTTTTAATCTCAGTCACCAACACCATGTCTAAAACATATTATAATCTCTAAAATTATTTGGTGGAGGGATGGATGGATGGATAGATTAATGGATAGATGAATGGGTAGTACCAGTTATCTAAAAGCACCAGAGTGGCATCAGGACCATGGCAGTGTGAGTTCCTGCCTTTGTCTCTCCTCCCTAAGTTATAACTGGTAGGGCATCCATAGACTAGCAAAAGATTCTGTACACAGCACACCACAACACCTGAGAGGCCCATACATTTAGACACCTGAAGGTGGGTAGACTAGACCTCGTGGAGGCAGCAGAAGCAAGGGAGGGCAACAGTGTTTCCTGAGACTGGAGGCTCCAGGAACTGTGGCAATGCCCACAAACAAAGACTTCAGGAACCAAGGAGTCACACATAACCAGAGGCTCCAGGAACTGCAGCAGTGCACAAACCTGATCCCTCCCACTCCCCAGGCAGCAGTGGCAGTGCCTGTCATCACAGCCCTCTTGGCAGTGGGGGCTGCACCCAAGACCCAATAGTGGTATCCTTGACCTGAGGTTCCAGTACCATAGAAGTGCCTGAGACCATAGGCTCCAGGAACCATGGCAGCACTCACGACCCAGCTCCACCCCCTTCCCCAGCAGTGGCAGTGGTGCCCATGACCTGGAGCTCCAAAAACCATGGCAGTGCCCAAGACTGAAAGCTCCAAGAATGGCAATGATGTCCATGATACGGGTACCTCTCCCCCAATAGGGTGCCAGTGAACTCAACAACCTTGGATGTGGCAGAGGTGCTCATGACACTGGCTCCTACTGCAGTGGGGGAACTTGTGACCCAGATGACCTCAGAAGTAGCACAGGTGCTCACCAGCCCAGTGACCTTGGTGGTGATGCCCACAATCTCAGGGACACTGGTAGCAGCAAGACATAAGCAACTCAGAGACATAAGCAACACAACAAGGGCACTGACAACACCTCTGGCAGAGGCAGTGGAGGGTGGAAAGTGCTGGCTCTCAAACACAACCAAAAGCAGCTCAGAATTAAAGTAAACAAAGCCTTACCTAAATAAGAAAGGTGTTTGCTATTACAAATATGCTGGCAGAAGAACAATACATCAAGCACAATAAAAAATTATGGTAACACAATATCACAAAAAGAAAATGCCTATTTTCCAGAAACCAAACTTGAAGTCAGAGAAGACTGCACTCTAACTGATAGAGAATTCAAAATAGCTGTCATGAAGAAACTCAATGAGCTACAAGGAAACTCAGAAAGACAGTTTAATGAACTCAGGAATAAAATTAATGAACAGAAGAAGTACTTCACCAAAGAGATTGAAACTCTGAAAAAGAACTAAACAGAAATTTTGGAGTTGAAGAACTCTGTAAATAAGATGAAGAATACAGTAGAAAGCATGGGAAATACAGAGACCATATGAAAGACAGAGTTAGAAAGCTCAGAGATAGAAATCTAGAAATGATTCATTTGGAAGAGAAGAGACAAATAAGATTTTTAAAAAATGAAGACATTTTACAAGAAATATTTGACTCCATTATAAAAAGCAATATAAGGAAAATAGGTACCCCAGAAGGAGAAGAGAGGCAGAAGGGTGCAGAGAGCTCATTTAAAAAAAATAACAGCTGACAACTTCCAAAACCTGGGGCAGAGAGCAGATATATAAATACATGAAGCTAATAAAACACCTAATTATCTCAATGCAAAATGACCTTTGCCAAGACACAATATTAAAGCTGTCAAAAGTCAATAACAAAGAAAGAATATTAAAAGCAGCCAGGGAAAAAGAAAGAATAACCTACAGGGGAACCCACGTTAGGCTATCAGAAGATTTGTCAGCAGAAACTCTACAAGCCAGGAGACAGCAGAATGATATATTCAAATTATTGAAAGATAAAAACTGCCAACCAAGAATATTCTATCCAGCAAAATTATATGAATATAATATGAAGGAGAAATAAAGGCTTTCCCAGACAAACAAAAGCTGAGGGAGTTCATCCCCACTAGACCACCCTTACAAGCAATGTTGGAAAGAGCTCTCTTACCTGAAATAGAAAGGGAGAAGTAAACAAAGCTTTAAGCAAATTGATAAATAGAGAGAATCAGAAAATTGTAACTCTATTCCAGAATAAGTTACTAAACAATTATATCACAAAGGTTAAAGGGAAAGGAAGCATTAAAAATATCTATAACCGCTTCAATTTGGTAATGAACTCACAATACGAAAAGAGATAATCTGGGACAACAAAAACATGAAAGGGAGAGAGAAAAAGCACAGAACCTGCATAGGCTAATAAAAATAAGAAGATATCAGCAGAAAAGGACTACCTCATCTATGAGACCTTTTATACAAACCTAATGGTAACTGTAAAATAAAAATTCAGAGCAGAGTCATGAAACATTAAAAAAAGAGAAAACTGAGAAACATAACAACAACAAAAAACCACTAAACTCAAATGGCCAACAGAAAGGCAGGGAAAAGAAACAATGGAAATATAGAGCAACAAGAAAACGAAGGATAAAATGGCAGTATTAAGTCCTTATGTATCAATAATCACCTGAAAGGTAAATGGATTGAATTCACCAGTCAAAAGACACAGAGTTGCTGGATGGACTAAAAAACAAGTCCCAACACTATGCTGCCTCCACGAGATCCATCTCAGCTCTAAAGACAAACATAGGCCTAAAGTGAAGGGAAGGAAGATGATACTCCAAGCATATGGCAACCAAAAGAAAGTGTATGTAGTCATATTTATATCAGACAGAATAGACTTCAAGACAAAAAACATAACAAGATAATACAAAGATGAACATTATATCATGATAAAGGGGACAATCCATCGAGAAGACATAACATTTTTGAATATATATGCACCTATAATAGGATCACCAAAGTATATAAAGCAATTATTAACAGACCTAAATGGAGAAATTGACAGCAAGACAATAATATTAGGGGACTTTAATACCCCACTTATATCAATAGATAGATCATCCAGACAGAAAGTAAACAAGGGAACATTGGTATTAAGTGAAACTTTAAACCAAATGAAAAATATAAAACATTTCATCCAAAAGTAGCAGAATACACATTATTCGCAAGTGCACATGAAACATTCTTAAAGATAGAGCATAGTTGGGAAATAAAACAAGTCTCAGTAAATTTAAGAAGATTGAAATCATATCAAGTATCTTTTCCAGCCACAATAGTATGAAATTAGAAGTCAACTATAAGAAGAAAGTTGGAAAAGTCACAAATATGTGGAGACTAAGCAACATGCTATAGAACAACTATTGAACCAATGAAAAATCAAAGAAGAAATAACAAAAATACCTACAGAAAAATGAAAAGGAAAACACACACACCAAAACCTATGGGACTCAGCAAAAGTGGTAGTAAGAGGGAAATGTATAGCAACACAGGCCTACCTCAAGAGAAAAGAAAAATATCAAATAAGCACTATAATATTACACCTGAAGGAACTGTAAAATAACAACAAACAAAGCCCAAAGTCAGTAGAAGGAAGAAAATAATAAAAATAAAAGTGAAAATAGAGACTAAAAAGATAATAGAAAAGATCGATGAAACTAAGAACTAGTTCTTTGAAAAGATAAACAAAATTGACATTACTTAATTAGACTCACTGATGAAAGAGAAGCTTGGATGAATAAAATAAAAAATGAAAGAGGAGAATTTAAAATGGATACCACAGAAACATGTATGATTATAAGAAAATATTATAAAAAGCTATATGCCAATAAATTGGATAACCTAGAAGAAATGGATAAATTCTTAGAATCATACAACCTCCCAAAACTGAATCAATAAGAATTAGAGAATATGAATAGACCAATCGTTAGTCAGAAGATTAAAAGACTAATCAAAAACCTCCCCCCAAAACAAAAGTCCAGGACCAGACAGCATCTTTGGTGAATTCTATCAAACATTCAAAGAAGACTTAATACTCATCCTTCTGAAACTCTTCCCAAAAACTGAAGAGGGGGAGATGCTTCCTAACTTCTTTTTTGAGGCCAACATTACTCTGATACCAAAATCTGATACCAAGACAAGGGCAACACAAAAAAAACAAATTACTGGTGGAATATCGCTGATGAACATGGATGCAAAAAATCTTCAACAATATACTAGCAAATCAAATACAACATTACATTAAAAGGATAGTACAACATAATCAATTGGAATTTATTCCAGGGATGCAAGGATGGTTCAACATTTGCAAATCAATCAATGTGATACACGACATTAACAAAATGAAGAATAAAAATCACATGATCTTCTCAATAGATGCAAAGAAAGAATTTGCAAAATTCAGCATCCATTATATGACAAAAACTCAATGAAATGGGTATAGAAGGAAAATATCTCAACATAACAAAGGCCATATATGACAAATCCACAGTTAATATCATATTCAACAGAGAAAAACTGAAAACTATACCTCTAAGAACAGGAACAAGCCAAGGATGCTCACTTTCACCACTCTTATTCACAAAGCATTGGAAGTCCTAGCCAAAACAATTAGGCAAGAAAAAGAAATAAAATGTATCCAAATTGGAAAGGAAGAACATTATTTGTTGATGATGTGATTTTATATATAGAAAATCCTAAAGAACTCACCAAAAAAAAAAATCCTAGTAGAAATAATAAATAAGTTGCAGGGTACAAAATCAAGATACAAAAATCAGTTCTGTTTCTATAAACTAACAACAAACTAGCAGAAAGAGAAATTAAGAATATAATTCCATTTATAATCACAACAAAACAATAAAATACCTAGGAATAAACTTAACCAGGGAGTTGTAAGACTTGTACTTTGAAAACTCTAAGACATTGAAAAAAATCAAAGACACAGAGACGGAAAGATACTCTGTGCTCATAGAGTGGAAGAACTAACATAGTTCAAATGTTCATATTACCTAAAGCAATCTACAGATTCAATGTGATCTCTATCAAAATCCCAATGATGTTTTTCATGGAAACAGAAAAAAGAATTATAAAATTTATATGGAACAATAAAAGACTGAAATAGGCACAGAAAACTTGAGAAAAAAGAACAAAACTGGAAGTACCATCTTTCCACATTGCAAAGTTATACTACAAAGCTATGACATCAAAACAGCATGGTAGTGGCAGAAAAGCAGACGCACAGATGAATAGACCAGCATTGAGAGCCCAGAAATAAACCCACACATTTATGGACAGCTAATTTTTCACAAAAGAGTCAAGAACATACAACGGGGAAAGGAAATTCTCTTCAATAAATGTTGATGGAAAAACTGGACAGCCACATGCAAAAGAATGAAAGCAGACCATTATCTTACACCATACACAAAAATTAACTCAAAATGGATTGAAAACTTAAATGTATGACCTGAAACCATAAAACTCCTAGAAGAAAACATAAGCAGTATCCTCTCTGACATCTGTCTTAGCAGTATCTATTTGAATACCATGTCTACTCAGGCAAGGGAAACAAAAGGAAACATAAACAAATCAGACTACACCAGACTAATAATCTTCTGCACAGCAAAGGAAGTCCTCAACCAAACAAAAAAGACAACTTAACAACTAGGAGAATATATTTGCAACTCTTATATCCTGTAAGGAGCTAATAGCCAAAATATATAAAGAACTCATATGACTCAACAATAAAAAACAAACAACCCAATTAAAAAATTGGCAAAGGATCTGAACACACATTTTTACAAAGAAGATATACAGATGGTCAACATGAAAAGATGTTCAATATCACTAATTATTAGGGAAGCGCAAATCAAAACTACAAAGAGATATCATCTCATGCCTGTCAGAGTGGTTATTATTAAAACAAGAAATAACAAGTGTTGGAGAGGATGTGGAGAAAAGGTAACCCTCATATACTACTGGTGGAAATGTGAATTGGTGCAGCCACTATGGAAAATTGTTTGGAGACTCTGCAAAAAATTAAAAATAGAACTACTATGTGATCCAGCTGTTCCACTTCTGGGTATTTATCCAAAGAGCACAAAAACACTAATTTGAGAAGATATACACCCTTATGTTCATTGCAGCATTATTCACCATAACCAAGACTTGGAAACAACCTAAGTGTCCACCACTGGATGAATGGATAGAGAAGATGTGGTATATATATATATATATATAAAATGGAACACTACTCAGCCATAAAAAGATGAAATCTTGCCATTTGTGACAACATGGATGGACCTTGAGGATATTATGCTAAGCAAGATAAGTCATATGGAGAAAGACGAATATTACATGATTTTACTCATATGTGGAAGATAAAGAAACAAACACACAGATATGGAGAATAAATTGGCGTTTAAGAGAGAGGAAGAATGATGGGGGAGGGCAAAATGGGTAAAGGGGGACATTTGTATGGTGAGAGATGGCAACTAGACTTTTGGTAGTGAGCATGATGTAGTCTATACAGAAATTGAAATAAAATGATGCACACCTGAAATTTATATAACATTATCCAATGTTTCCTCAATAAAATAAATAAATAAATAAAAGCAACAGAGTACTATTATAGAATAATTATTCATTAAACTACTATACTTGATAGGAATGTCTTAAGAATATGAAGTTTCTTTGCTCCTTTTGATTTGTTAATCTGCAAATAATATCCTACTGTGTAAATCTCCTCAGAAAACAAATTCTTCAAATAACCAATATGGGTTTATTGTCTGTGATAAAGTATTTGTGTGTGATTTAAGCTTATGTAATAGCTTATGAGTTAGAGTCCCAGACATAAGTTAATATGGTGCGTACATTGAGTAAGGGTTATTGTTGCTCATTTAGATGATCAATTTTCTTTTTATCATAAAAGCAATTCATGCTTATTTTAACCAAATATTCAAAAATTTATACAGGAAAATTTACTACCACCTTTGCCCAAGTTTCACACACTCAGCTTACCAAGTTTAATACTTTGGTCTGCATCCTTCCATGCCTTTTTATAGATAATGGATTTAGAATTTGGGTTAAAAATTTTTGTTTGCACTGTTATTTTCTAGCTGTGTTGTCTTCATAAGGTTTATTACCACATCTGAGTCTCAGACTCCTTGTCTGCAAAAGGAAGATAAAGCCCTACCAGGCAAAGCTGATGTAAGGATCACATGACATCATGTAAATAAAACACACAACACAGTATCTAGTTTTCCATGGACTGTCAACAAAAATTAATCTTCAGCACCAAAAAATGGGATGAGACCCCAAATTCTTGGTGATAGTCTTTTTCTTTTGGATCTTGTTAGGTTTATGGTTATCATTTTACATTATGAAAGAAAGTTAGGCAGTGAGAGATTGAATATGCAAATGAACACTGGCTAGACCATATGTACAATATAACTCTGACCCACAACTTGTGCAGCAACCAGCCTGGGAAACCAAACCACAGCCTCCACAGCAATCAGCCCTGAACATTTAGGACTTGGTCAATGACTGCCAGCTCCCCTATTTTTCGCCTTGGCTTCCAACTGAGGACCAACCAGAGAAAGCCAACTGTGTTCTCCAACCAATCACTAAGATGCATCATTTCTTGTTAGTTCTTCTCCAGCTTCCTCATCCAAGCAACTTCCAATCAAGGCATCCCTATTTTTCACTGCAAAGCTTTTCTACTCCCCTAACTGCTTTTGAGTCTCTGCTAAATGTAATTGATGGCACTTCACTCCCTTGCTATAGCGAGCTCTGACTAAGTAGTATATATTGGTTCTAATTTGGTGCTCTGTGTTTATTTCCATGCAATGCATGTCTCTGGATGGAGGAACACAGGAAAGGGAGATAAAGTAGTTTCTAGTACTTTGCATGTTTCAAGGTATGAAGAAACAACAACAAAAATTTTTCCTGGTGGCTAGTATTCACAAGTGGATGAGGAAACAGGTCTAGAGAAAGGAAGCAGACCTTGTAATGATACGAGAAAGAATCTGGAAAAGAGGGATGCTGATGGCACCAAAGTAAATTGAACCGTCTCACTCTCTTGTTCTAAAAATGTAAATCAGAACCATAGAGTTTCTGAGAAGAGATAAAGAAGTATGCATCCCTAAACACAAATCCTGTGACAACCACCACGAAAATAGCTTATCACACAGACACTTGACCCTAAGCCATTTCTACAAGTAAACTGCACTGCAGCCTTCACTGAGATGGCAGAATGTCCACTTTCCTCCAGTGTAATGAATTTGCTTTGCAGAGAAATGAAATAAGTTGGTACATAAAGTAAACATTTTGAAAAGTTTCAGAGAAACCTCAAAAAAGCTCCTAATATTATTCAGTTCTTTACTCATAAACCAAAGCAAAATGATTATTAAGTATGAGGCGCTCACAGGCAAACCTGTGAAGTAGATATCTTCAAAGATAATTTTCAGAAAAAGGCTAAATCAAACTCATACTGATTGAACACATGTTAAAAATTTTATTTTACTCATATGCTATGAGGAAACCAGGAGGAAGTTATAACCAGTTCAAAGGAAGAGTCAAAACAACACGAATTTATTTATATGGGTAAAATGTGTTGAGATGAATTGCAAATGGGACAAAATGAATTGCAAATGGAATGGTTTTTTCCACGGGCAGGGTGAGGGTGGGATGGGGAGGAAGTCAAATCGCTACTAGACTGTATATAAAGTTGTATATATAGTACATATATGTGTATGTATATATACTATATATACAGTATATATACTACCTACAACTTACAAAGAATTGCAAAATAACTCAAAGACAATGACGATGAACAGCACTAGAACCTGATAATCCAGAGGGTCTGCTGCAGATGATGCATAGTTGTCCATTGAAAGAAAAATATTTTCTCCAGTACATAATTTTAAGAGTGAAATTCACAAGGTTAATAGAGGCTGAAATTCAATAACTCCTGAAAAGGCACAAAATAACGAAAGGTTGGCTTCAGTCTATTTCAGAGCTGCTCAACTTGGAGAGACTGTGTGAAAATAGTTGGGACTATCTAATTACTACAAATTCTAACGTGTCACTTAAAAGGCCTCCGAGGACTACATTTCAAACTCTAGATGCATAAAACTGAGTCCATGCCCTTCCTTCCACCCCACCCAGGCATTCTTACTTCAAACTATTACTTACCTTTTATATTTTGGGCTCCAGGACTCTCTTCCTTTAGTGATATTTATTGAATTGCTTCCATATACTGGGCCTTGCTCTCTCTCTTGAGGATTCAGAGATGACAAAACTTGCTCCTTCCTCAGATGATATTACCTACCCCCTGTCTCACTCAGACATGTATGGCAAACAAGTTGATGGCAGGTGTAAAGATATTGAGATCCCTGGGCTGGGAAAGTGCTGCAGAGACCTGTTGGCATTATAATGTCTGAATTTTGTTCTTATTCTGAGTCTGTGGGTATAACAGTGTTTGTTTCCTGGTTTTGAAGTAAGCAGCATATACAAGATGGGAAAAATAGAAGCTCTTTAGATTAGTCTATTATCAACTTACCATTTCAAAAATATTCAAGTTAAATTAAGAACAGTATCATCTGGAAATATAGATAGTGCTTAGTTTTACACTTCAGAGTTTCAACTGTAAGTGAAAAATTAGCTGAATTTTCTATGTTAGCTTATGTGTACTCAGATTATCATGGTCTGATGTGGTTTATTTGCTTTCAAATGAAAGAGTCTCATTAATTTAAGTGAGAGACACCCAGGGTTGAGAAAGTAATGCTCTGTGGTTAAGAAGGCAGTATTTCAGGGCTACTCTGTGTTTAACATTCAAGGTGAGTTTAATCCATAAAAGTGTGACATGCAACACAGAGCATCTCCATCTCTCATTCAGTCTGTGGCAAGTTTAGGACACCTGCTTGTGGTCAGTGTTATGGGATGGGTTTGCAACCAAAGTATAGGGTGAAACTCTTAACAAGACTGCGGTATTATGAAATAAGATTAGCATCGAGGTTGAGACTAAGGAGCAGAGTCCTACAAAGTCCAAATGATAGTTGACTGTCTTGTTCTTATTACCCCTTGAAGAACTGCCAGACTAAGACAGATTATACTCCATTGCATTGGGCATATTGAGACACATGGCACATAAATTATGTGTTCAACATGGAATTTAGCTGACATCATTGGGATGCTTCTCTGAAGAGAGTTGGAGACTAACTCTGTTCTGAATACTTAAAGTGCTTATCCTAACTGTGAGTGTGCAACAGCATTTGCAGTTCATTCGCAGCCATATTTGTACTTCTTGTAATCAGACCAGAATTTACCAAGCAGTTGTCTTGGCAGGCTCTTGAATGTGACTGTGTTTGGCCTTGTGTATGGAAAAGCAGGAAAAGCCAGTCTGCAGAGAGTGAGAAAGCTGAATTGGCAAAGAAGGAGAGATTTATGACTATGAGGAGAATGAGAAGGTGAGAGGAAGAGACAGGGACCACATGGGGCCATGATGACTTTCCAGTTTTGGAATCAATAATTACCATTAACCATCCCTCACTTATTAAAAAGTTCCTTGCTCTTCTTTGTAACAAAAACTCCTTATTAAAGACAATTGGTGTCCATGCAGCAAATAAAGGGGACTTACCATTTTCCAGTGTAGATATCCATCTATGTTTCACTGTGTTCACAGTGAGCCCACAGTATGCCATCAAGCAGTAATTTTCCCACCTTGGTCCACAACTGGTGGCCAGTGAATGCTCTCTTCCCCTTTAGTCAGAGCTGCTAAGCCAAAAAGTAAACTCAGACATTTAACTGTTATTTGAATGTCTTTCTAAATTTTATGAGTCTACTTTCCGGGCCCAGAAAGTCCAAGCTAGTGACAATTATTAAAAAGGAAAGATAACATTTACTGGCCAACTATCATGTCCAAGTATGATGACTATGAACATAGCTCAGAGCACAGAAGAATGAAGTTCAAGTAGAAAGTGGTCATTGCATAGGACTAAGGATTAGACAGAACTTGAAATTCGAGTTGTCCAAGCATCTGGAATTTGAGGAGCAAAATCTCAGCGAGGAGGAAACTACCATGAGGCTCAAAATCTGCCTGCAGTCTCTCCTCAAGGCATTTGCCAACTTATAAATTGAAAGAGCGATTGATGACCTTAGAACAAACAGAAGATAGCAGAACAGAAGATTAAACAATGTCTTACCAACTTGGCCTAACTGACATATTTAGAGCACCACAACCAACAGTTGGAGAACACTAACTAGTTCATTTAAATGTACAGGAAACTTTCAAGATAATAGTCCACGTGTTGTTTCAAAGGCTGGAAATCAGAGTATATTTTCTGATCACGATAAATGCAATTTATTTAAAAAATAACAAAGATAACTAGAAAATCCTGAAATGTTTAGAAATAAAGCAATATACTTTTAAATAACTCAGAGGTCAAAGAAGGAATTGCAATAGAAATTAGAAAAGTTTTGAACTAAAAAAAGGTGACCTACTAAAATATTGTGGTCTGCAGCTAAAGTAGTGTTAGAGGGGAAACCATAGTTTTAAAAACAAATAGTAGGAAAGAAGATAGTCTAAGTTTTGAGCCAGAGGCTTTAATGTTCCCCTGGGCTTGACTAAACTTTAGATAGGCTTCTTCTTCCTGACTCGTGGCCCCTGACTTTCCTCTTCTTAGAGCATTTACTTTAGAAAAGTTGTAATTGAAAATCTGTCTCTGCCTCTTTGAGAGGGAAATCTTTTAAAAAGCCTCCTACCAGTTTCACAGCCCCAGACTCTTTCTCAAGGACCTCTGATCCATCTCTTTGAAATGTCATCATCAAAGAAGGTTTATCTCCCAGTCTTTCTGGAAGGATAGGAGCCTAATTCTGTGGGCACCTTGCTCCAAGTTGTAAAGCTACTGTTGTAAAGAGAGGAGTAAGTTTACTTTTCCTCAGGGTAAAGCTAATTCGCAAACTCAGTGGTCTCTCCTCTTCCCACCACAGCTCTTAAAATCTCTCTTGTCTTTTGTTTCAGTGGAGCTGAGCATCTGGCAATTTCTGTTTGCTCATCTTTTCCAGTGTGATTTTTAATTTGTTTCCATTTTAAAAGAAAAGAGGAAAAAGTAGCAAATTAGATCCTAAGAGAGTAGAAGGATGAAAATAGTATGGTAAAATCAGACATCAAGGAAATAGAAAAAAAACCAGAGTAGAGAAAATCATAAAACTAAAAGTTGGTTCTTCGAAAATATCAGTAAAGTAGACAAACTTCCAGTAAAAATGATTCAGAAAAAAAAAGGAAAAACACAAATGATCAATATCAAGTATGAAAGAAAAGACATATTATTGTATCTATTTGTTATTAAAAATCAAAGATCCTTTTTAAAAATTTTACCTGTTATTCAATATTAAGTGTTATTTGCAGTGCCATGAACGGGGATGAGTTGATTTTAAACATTACTCTCTTGTTGAGTATTGTCCTGTGTTCACAATTTGGGCCTAACAAACATCTTGATGTTGGAGCTCCTCAGAACACCCAGACCCTCACTGAAATTGATTCAACAAATTTTGTTGAACAAACACCATGTGTCAGACACTGTGTTAATCGGATGTGGTTGTACCACATTTAATAATACAGACGATGCCTGATCCCATTTAGTTCACATTTTAGCTCTGAACTAGTGATTTTTACTTCCTTTCATTTTATCAAATAAATAACAGTGTGCTTTTCCCTCAATGGAGTAGAAGGTAATTCTGACTGACTGAGAGCTTAAATTAACAAAGTTCTCTCTCTGAGTGTACACGGATTGTCTTTCCAATAACTAACCTTCCAGTCTGACCCCACAAAGCAACTTTTCTCATTTCCACATTGATGCTTTTGCTTCCACTGCTTACTCCTTACGTTTAAAATACCCTCCATCTGCTTTCCACCTCTGTGAATCCAAACTTTCCTCTAAGATCCAGTTCAAGTGTTATTCCCTTATTCCCCCCACTCCAGTGAATTCTCCCATCTCTAAGAATATGCTTATTTTCTTTTGTCTATTGTCTCTATCTCACATTTGCCTGCACACCTATATTGCCTCTCCCATCCAATCTCCTCTGATTCTTCTCCAGGGGAGATGCTATTTTTATGATTTATTATATTCTAGCAAATGATGGAGCCACTCTGCCAATGGGGCAGCCACTATAAAGGTAAAGTGCTCTAGGTGCTGCGTCTGCCTCTTCCTATCGTGAAGACAGAGGATGATCAGAATCAAAGAAAGTTTTGGTGATTGGAAATTGAAGCAGAGCAAGAACATCAGCCCAAATAGTTTAGAAAAGACGAGATCGCCATATGGTCCAGCCTAGGACACTAGAGCTCCCTCTCTGGGGTGATAGGCAGAAGCTATATATAATACTCTATTTTATCTATTCTAGAATGTCATGCATTATAAGATACACCACTGATATACTTTTGGAAAAAATAAACATTCCTTAATGCACATATTAAAAATCTTAATAGACAATAATACACATATATCCATAAAATTACATATCATCTTTTTCGTCAGTAACCAGCTTTGTATTTAAGCATCTTTTGGAATTAGCAATTACGATATCATTGCAATGATCTACGGCTTTTTATAAACTGTTTATGATCTTGACCTATAACGTTCTAAGTCTGAAGCTAGGAAAGAATTCTAGGTTCTTATCTGCATTTAGTAGTTGGTTAAACTTGTTTTGATTGTTTGTATCTAATAAGTCATACATCATATATTGCCAAAGATTTTGATAACTAAAGAGTCTATGCCTGAGTGATAGACTTTTGTGAACCATTAAACAGTTACAACAACATCTCCTAGTTGAAATTCTTCAGAATTCTATGATGTAATCCAAGATAGTTAGCCATTTGTACTGCCTTTAATTATTAACAGGTAGCCTTTTCTATAAAAACATAAAATTTTACTACAATGATGCTAATCTAATCTTCTGAACATATTTTAAGTGACAATTAAAGATATATAACAAGTTAAAAATGTGCTACAAATGCATATGATTCAATGGGATCAAATAGAAAACTTATATATATGCTTAAGTTTATACATGCAGAGCCAACAATTATTAGGTCATAACTTGTTTTCTTTTGCTATTAGTTATATAATACAACTTAATTCTTTTGTTATATAATACAACTTAAATTCAGAAGCAAAAATAAATGACAGAATAAAAAGTATTTGAAAATTTGGGTAGACGTCACATTGTGTTTTTATCAAAATAAAATAACCTTTAAGAAATGAAATAAAAAGGGGAGAATTATGGTGTTAAGATTTTCTTTGTTGTTGACCCTTCTATTGTAGAGTTTAAGGACTGGTCCATTTCAGAAGTGGATTCAGACATTTCTGGATCCTGTGACCATAATAACATGTATAAATACACCATCCCACCATTATTTTCAATACCCAACTATGAGTTTTTTTCAGAGGAAAGACTTTATACTTACCATGTCTTACATTTCTAAGATTTTTTGAGTTTTAAGAAATAGGAGGTTGTGTTTCAAAAAGTAGATGGAAATGCAGGAAATCTGTGGCAGAAATTTAATTGGATTTTCAACATAGAACCTTTTTTCTGTAAAATACCTTCCTTCTTCAGCTACGTAATGAAACTGTGAACCATTGTTTTATGTGCTCTGATCCACACTGAGACAGATAAAACTTCTCCTTGGGAACTTGAGTTGGGAATGGACACTGGCAGAGGTCAGGGTCTCTCTGGTGGCTGGACTGTGACATGGAGACTGAAAGCCACTGTATTTTAGGCTACAGTGATGGGAGAAATAGAAGAAATTGGTACACCAATTTCTCTAAAAAGTAGTGCTCTGAAAGATGACTGAAGTAGATTTGCAGAGATAGGAGACAGGAGGAATCTGATGGTGGAGTCTCTGCATCCAGGGTCTTCCCAGCACCCAATACTTTTCCTATTATTGGTTATGTGAGATAAGCTCTTGTCTTTATGGTAAAATCATTTTTTAGTTTAAGGTAGCTTGAGCTGGATTTGTTACAGTAATAAAAGAGAACTCAGAAACGGTCACATAAAGGTGAAGTTGTTTTTTAGTTTGGGATGCAACAGAACTTCTGAAATTCTAATGTAGAGTGCTCATCTCTTATGAAGCAGGTGTCTCTTATTTCCTATTCTTGTCACTTCCTCCCTCCTTTGACATGGCTTCTATAATCATTGTGGAATGAGTGAATGGATGGATAAATTCATATCTACACTTTTTCTTTCACTTGCAACTTCTTCTCAGTAGGTTTTGTATTAAAATTTACAAAAAGAAAAATGTCTTTGCCTTGGTTAGACACTATCAAATTTAGAGTCTCAGTTTTAGGCAGGAACTAGGCCATCTTATCACCACTAAAACTCCAGGCACCTCACTCTAGTCTAATCAGCTATTGCCAGAGTGGTAAGATATCACGGTACAAAGTATGGTAATCTCAAGTAAGAACCCACCTGTAGCAGCTTTGCTCAGAAGGTGTCTGTATTACTAGCAGACACTTTTAGATTTTCTGATGTATCACACCGATGCGGCTGCTTATGTGCTGTCTTATACAAAATATGTGACAATCGCTTGTTAATTTACAAGCACACTTGCACGAAGGACACAAATCTTTCCTTTTCCTTCGCTAAAGTCATTGCCAGTTTCACTCTCCATTCCCCAGTTTACAAATGGGAGAAAAGAACAATCTAAGATTCTCAAATGACCAGTTTGCTTGATGGGAATAGCAATGACAATATTTATTAAATACCTTCTGTGTCAGACATTGTGCCGATACAGACAATATAGAGTATTTGTAGCACCCATGAATTATAGAAGTACCTATCAATGTTATGAATTTCACAGATTAGATATGGGAGGCTGTAATAGGATTGCTGATTCTGTATTTTACTAAAAACAAAACAAAGTAAAGCAAAATAAAACAAAATTTACTGTCTATCTTCATCATTATTTATGAATAGAGGATATTCTAAAACCCCCAAATATATATAAACCATAATCACAGGTGAAATTTTTAATTGAGCAAATTTAACTTTATATTATTCCATCAATTTCTTTATTTTTCTCTTCTTGATATAGCCCAGTAAAGATTTGCTATGGGATAGAACAAAGTACATACTGCCAGCATTTCAGAGCTGCTGTTATTTAAAAGTCAAGATTTGCAGAGGTGGAAAGAAGACCTTCATTGATTTAAATAAGAACATCAGTAGTCACTTCTTCCTAACTTGGCTGATTGTGGCTTTCTTCATCATAAGAAGCTAGGATGTTAAGAGATATGATATGACAGCTGTTAGGTTGGATTTCTCTTACTCTGAAAAAATTGCTCATAATGAAGACGTGGCAGTGGCACCTGCAGGCTGTGTGTGTTCTTTGGGGAAGGAGGATCTACATGTTCCAGATAAAACAGATGCTCATTATGTTCCCTGGGGACTCTCTCACAAATCTTCTTTGTGTCTGTTTCCCTTTGAAAATCCCACTATGTTTAGCTGTAAGGCAGCCATTGAATTAAACGCTATCCCAAGGACCACTGTATTTAGGTCGCCAATTCTTGGTTTTAACACAATTGTCATCACTGACTCCCAGCAGTTGATATAAACATACTATGCTTAAAAGTGGGCAAAAAATCAGTAGGATATGATAATTGTCTACAGTAGTGTAGACAATTTCTTTGTGGGGTGGTTCCCATGACTGAACAAGGGTATGATAGACAACTCAAGGCAGTTCAACGTGTTATCCCTCACTCTCCAGGGGTTACTTTCCCTGAATCTATCAAGAGGAGTGGACACTTTTATAATTTCTAACATGAGAAAATGATGGAAAAGGATACAGAATTGAGTTGGAGCTAGTAAATTTACTCTAAGGTTAGGTTAGGAAAGTTCAACACTTAAGATCTTGCTGAAAAAGAGTGGATAGATAAGAGGTGATAGAGATGGTCCAACAGCCAGCATCTGTAGAAAGCTTGGTATCCTGGCAAACCAGACATGTGGGGCAACAAGGAACTCACAGAGATGAGAACCAGACTCAGAAAAACTGCTCCCCGCAGCAGGGCTGCAGCTAAGCTGGGATGAGCTGTAAACTGGTTTGACAGCTGGCACCTGGGTTCCAAGAAGCTTCATGTTGCTTGGGCCTAAGAAAACAGGAGACTTGCAGATTTCTGCAATTCTAGCAGACGTATTTTGTCATACTCACATTTCTGAAATCAGCAAAGATCTTCCAATCAACATTTACTCTTTTATGGAAAGATCATTATTAATTCAATGAAACGTATCATCAATTGCTTTTTATAATGACGACAGCATGGGATTGAGGAAATCATATTTTAAAACTTTATTTATAGATTGGAAGAAGGCTCTAATAGTCCCTTGGACCGAGATGGGTTTGTTTCCAGGACTAAGTCCAACAGCCTCAAAAGAGAATTGTAACTTCAACCACAAAGGAATTATGGCCACATGAAGAGAGGAAATTTGAAAACTTGGTAAAGATTTCTTTGAACCCTCCTTCCTAGAAGAAAGTATTATATCTGGTAGTGATATTTTTGGGATTATTTATGTCAGTACAGTTTTGTGTTTTATGCTGTGTTTTTAGAGAAATATTATATTAATACGCCCTTCTTAAGAGACTCTCTTGGCAAAAAAAATTTCTTACTTATTTAACTCCCTTTTCCAAAGGCAACCTATCTGAATGGACAAAAGTCCAAAATAGTATAGTAAAATCCATCTTTAGTCAACCTGCCACAAGTCTGTATGATAAGCTTACCAAGTACATGAAATTTGGATCTAATAAAGGAAAGACAGGTGCAGAGGACACTTTACAACTCCATCACAGTGGAGAGATAAGATATAAGATGAAAAGTGGGAAAAGGGTCTGAAAAAATCTTTGATTTAAATAAAGAGGGTATGGAGAGGTATGTGAGGAGTTCCCCATTTGGATAATTTCATTTTACTTTTTAACATTAAAAATTTCAAGTCTATACAAAAGCAGAGAAAATAATATAATAAACCGCATATGTCCATAACCCAGCTATAACAATATTCAACTATAAATGGAGCAGGCAGAGAAGATTTGGAGATACCTCAGTCCTTGGTGGTGGATCAGTCCCTCCACAAAATTAGCCCAGCTTCTACATTTTTATTTAAACAAACAACAAAACAAAAGTCGTACTGCTAAAGCCACTTGGGTTTCTTCACTCATAAAGAGATACGAGATGAAGCAGGGCAGAGAATATTGAGTTATCACAAGCTGATATTCAGATTTGCAGTTTCAGATGAAAGCCAAATGAGATAAGTTAATAACCATGAAACAAAAAGTTTGCGAGCCAAGGGGATTTCAGTCACTCATTTCCCAAAATATGACTTGTTCTCCTCAAAGCAAGGAAAAGGATGAATTCTGAGTAGCATCATGCTTCTAATCAAGGGAACACATACAGCCCTTGGGCAGATGGTGTTTCCAATTTGGCAAGTTCTAAGAGAGATCTTACCCGAATTAGAATTACCAGCTGCCAACTGCTCGTTTTGCCAGTTCACTCCAGATACTGTTGCCTCCTCCCACGCTCAAGCAATACAAGATCTAACAGAGATTACAAACCAGCAATACATAGCCTTCCAACTCAGGCACTAAGTGAAAAATGAAAAGTATCCAGGGAAACAAAGAGAGGAGTTGAGTGGAATCTTCCAATACTTTTTTTGTGGGGCAAAATAACAATACAGATAAAACTTCTATTGAAAGATGAATAAAAAGATGATGGAGGGGCTGGCCCAGTGGTGGAGTGGTTAAGTGTGCACGTTCCGCCTTGGTGACCTGGGGTTCACCGGTTCGGATCCTGGGTGTGGCCGTGGCACTGCTTGGCAAACCATGCTTTTGTAGGCATCCCACATATAAAGTAGAGGAAGATGGGCATGGATGTTAGCTCAGGGCCAGTCTTCCTCAGCAAACAGAGGAGGATTGGCAGCAGACGTTAGTTCAGGGCTAATCTTCCTCAAACAAACAAACAAACAAAGAAACAATGATCCAGCCTTGGATCTCTGTACATTTATTGTGTCAAACAAAAAGAAGGACATAGATATTAGAAGTGAAGTTCAAATGAAGAATGCATGTTAGGATTCAAGAAAGAAGAAAACGTTTGCAAGTTTCATTGTATTCTCAAAAGAGCAAGAAGCCATTAATGAAAAGAAAAAAGTAGTCAAGGTAGAAGATAAAATAACATGGGGAAAGAGTGATGATGGTGGTTTCTCATTCTTGAAGTTCCTTCATTTAGCTTTAAGTCACCTTGACAGTAAGTGTATGATCTTTCTCTCCCTCTCTTTTTTCTGGAATCCAGAAAGTTTTGGATTCAGATAGTTCTTTATTTTAAAGTTTTATTTTTATTATTTCCTTGACTAATTTTTCTCTTCTTTTATTCTGTTTCCTTCTTCAATTGTACAAATTATATCTTTTGGTCACTGTAGTCTCTTTCCACATACATGATCTTCTTACTAAGATATAGAAGAAAAACAAAATTTATCATAGATCTGAAGCTAAAGAAGTACTAAAGAATAAATCTGAGATGAAAAAGAAGCAAAATTAGTAACTTTGAAGACAGGCTTGAGAAATGGTCAAATGCAATGGAAAAGAACTTAAAAAGTAAATAATGTAGTAAAACAATAAATAAAAGTCTATCTGAACCTAGTTAGAAGGATCATATGTTCTACATGGGAGGTGAAAGTTAAGTTATTCTCACTCTTCTCCAAGAAACATTAGATTCCAGAACTCAATAGACCACTCACATAGAAAACTGGAAGGGAAAGTCTATTCCCACAAAGTTTTTTTTTTTTTTTTTTGAGGAAGATTAGTCCTGAGCTAACATCTGCTGCCAATCCTCCTCTTTTTGTCAAGGAAGACAGCGTCTGACTTAACATCCATCCCCATCTTCCTCTATTTTATATGTGGAATGCGTACCACAGCATGGCTTGATAAGCACTGCCATGTCTGCACCCGGGATCCGAAATGGCGAACTCCAGGCTGCCGAAGCAGAATGTGCGAACTTCACCAGTGCGCCACCGGGCCAGCCCTCTCACAGAGTTTTGTAACCAGCCAGGATATCATTTTTGGATTAAAATAACATAAAGTAAAGATAGTAGTTGTAGCACTCACAAACTCTTTCTAAAAAACAAATAAATACAGCAGTTTGTTTTTTCTTTAATTAAAGTTCATATTTTCCTCAGATTTCCTCAGTATTTTCCTAATGACTTTATTTTGTTCCTGGATTCTTCTGCATTCCCAACTCCCAAAACTGTGATATAGTAAGTATTTAAGCTGCTAGCTTTGGGGGCAATTTGTTACACACCTATAGGTAACTATTGCAATTGTGTAGTCCCAGACTAAGTGGTCCTTCCACTCTGCTTGCACCCTTTCCTAAGTGTTAATTTACCTTATCTCTTCCCCTTGCATTTTCACCTTATGTTTTGAATTGATTCAATAAACTACATGGTTTGAGGACCTTATATCATTTGTGAGTCTTTCTGTTCCATCCCCTTTGGGTAGTGAACATAGAGGCTACCATTTCCTCACAGCAATCTCCCAAGGTGATAACATCATTATCAATGGTGGCTACCACGACTCGCAAAGTCTTCCTTCCCATTTTGGGGGCTAAGGAGTATCAGCAGTTTTCCTGATGCTGCATAGCTGGTTAGTTGGGAGGGATTTAACATTTTTAGACAGAGTAAATGCTGGAGAAATCTTAGAGCTAATCTGAAGATTTTGGAGAATTTACAAAGTTAATGTAGAACTCTGCCTAAAACATAAGCAGAATTTGACATCAGTGCTGACCACAAGTTGATCCTCAGGCATGTTTCTAGATCGATAGACCAGCACTTGGCCCTTCTTTTTGAACTGACTCCTAGACATATCTAGACTGACCTATAATTTTGTGTTCCCTCTAACCTCTAGCCATAGTTGCACACTGAAACTTACCATCATAACCTGCCTCATAAATATATGCCAGTGGGACCAGGGGGCTGGGGAAGGGTTTGGTTGTATTAGTGTTACTTAGTCCCATTACTGTGGAGCTACAACTCAGTGACCCATCTGACTTTTTGCCATCAATTGGTAGAAAGGTGGGAAAGAACATCTCAGAAAATAAAAATGTTTAGATGGTATTCATAGGGGGAAATAAATCATCAATTCCAATCAACAAGGGTTATTGAAGACTTTCTATGTGGCAGGCTCTGCAGTACGTGCTACAAAAACTAAAAAGATGAGGAAGACTCAGTTCTGCCAAAAAAAACCCCTTGAAACGCATTTATTCATTATGGGTAGCATCATGATAGCTCATTATGAGGAGAATATAGTGGTAAAGATGATAGAATGAGGCAGATGAAAGGAAGGATGTTGGTGACTATACTGGCCGGGATAGATACTAAGGTTTGTGTGAGGCCTACACCATGACATGTTTTATAGGAAAATTTTACTTTTTATATAAAAACTAATAAATGTTTGTATTCATTTTGTATAGCTTCCATAACAAATTTAGTGACTTCAAACAATGCACTTTTGTTATCTCACAGTTCTGTAGGTAAAAAATCCAGGCACAGCATGGCTCAGCTCTTTCTCTGCTCCAGGTCTCAAAAAGCTGAAACCAATATAGCAGTAGGGCTGTATTCCTTTCTCAAGACTCTGAGGATGAACCTGCTTCCCAGATCATTCAGGTTGTTGGCCGTATTTAGTTCCTTGTGGTTGTAGGACTGAGGTCCCCGTTGCCTTGCTAGCTGTCAGCTGAGTTTGTTCTCAGCGTCTAGAGGATAACCACATTCCTTAGTTCATGCCCCTCTTCCTCCGTTTTCAAAGCCAACAATGATGAGTCAAGTCCTTTTTACGCTTAAGATCTCTTTGTCTTCTCCTTCTGCCTCATTTCTCCTGACTTCTTCTGCCACATCTCTGTGGCAGACTTTTCTGTCTTCCTCTTCTTTTAAGGGCTCATGTGATTAGATTGTACCTGTGCATGTAATCAATGAACTTAAAATCTCCCTATTTTAAGTTCAGCTACTGAGTAGCCTTAATTACATCTGCAAAGTTATAGCAGTACCTAGCTTATCATGTGACTGAATTATCAGGGGGGCAGAAATCTTGGGGAGATACCTTTAGAATTTTGTCAATCACAATGTTCAACAAAGTTCCTGCACTGAAGAAATGCTAATTTGTTCCTTCAATACGCAGGCCGTAAATCACAGATTCTCTCAGGGCTGGAAGCTTGTAGAAAGTTGGGTGAAATAATTGGAAAGGCTGACCTCTTAAAAACGTAAAGGCTAAAATGATTTTGCTGTTTAAATATCAATTCCATTTGGAGCCGGCAATCACAGATGTCAACTATGTGGTTTTAAAAAAATCAATATATTCTTGGAGTGATGATCAGTTAGAAGGGTCATAAATTGTATGTATGATTTAAAAAAAAAATGGATAGGGAGATTTGCCCTGTATACTGCCTGTTTTGTCTTTGAAATGTAGCCATCAATTATTATGGCTTCTTAGGCAGAAGCTGGATTTATGACTATGATTGGAGAAGGAGTGGTATAAGCCTTTATGGAGCTTTGAATTGGGACCAGAAATTGGTGAGTCACTTTTACATTCATAATGTCTTTTGCTTTTATGTGTGGGCATAGTAGATGACTCTGTGCCTCCCTGGGCTTTCCTGCTGGACAAAGTCAAAGGAGGTGAGAAGGTGAGGAGGTTGGGAGGGCCAGCAGGCCCAGCCAGCCAAGCCTGGCCATGAGGCTGCCATGGGAATATACATTATGGATAGAGGAAACAAAAATGGTTATCATATTGGCCATTGGAAAAATACTTCTTGGTTTCTCAGATGCATATTGTTTCCTATTTGTACAACATACCCCAGGTCTTCATTAGGGTGGAAGGATAGCTTGCTAACTTCTCTTTCATGAAATTTTACCTTGGAAATATGTGCCATAGTTTTAAATCAGGGAAAATTGGATGCAGGATTTTCCCTTTAGAGCCTTAAACAAACTGAAGATATTTTATTTCTAAATATAATTGTGGTTTTAAGAATTATTTTGGTTCACTTGTTTGTTTTAATTATAAAACAAGGTAATGCCTCTAGCCACCTTTAATATAGGGAAAGAATTAGAGCATTCCCCAGAGAAGGCAGCAATTGCCTTGGAGGAAGGACTATGTTGCTAAAAGCTGGGGCAACTACTGTCTAGGAAACTGACTAGAAAGAGAGAGAATCTCTACTGCCAAATGTAACTACACCTTGAAAAGGGAATATCTCCTCTGCAAAGGTTTGACCCCTTAGGAAAGTTATGTTTTATTTATTTTTGAGTAGGTAGTACATTCTCACAGTTGAAAAAACTATGTACATTTATATACATATATGTGTGTGTACATGTGTACAGGGGAAGTTTCTCTCTTACCTCTGGCCTCATCTTGTAGGACTTCCCCCACCCCATATTTGATGGTATCCATCTTTATTAGTGTCTTCTTTTTCCTTAAAGAGTTTCTTCATGCATATAAAAGCAAATATTAACATATTTTATTATCTTCCTTTTATGCAAAATACAATACACTCTATTTTGTACCTTTTTCTTCAGTTATAATCATATCTTAGAATTTTTTCTCATCAGTACACAAATAACTTTTACATTCTTTTCAGTAGTTACATAGTATGGATACTCAATTCTTTATCTGCTTTTCAGAAAAACAAAACAAAACTTTAAATTGCTCTGTATTTCAATCTTAGATATATATCCAAGAATACACATGCACACTATAACACATGTATTAGAAGGTTCCTAGCAACACCATTCATAAAGCCAAACACTGAAAATTGCCCAAATGTCCTGTCCATCAACAGAAGAAAAGATTTAAAAAATTGCAGTATACCCATATAATGAAACACCACACAGCAGTTAAAATGAACAATCTATAATTAGACAACATAATTTAAATGTATCTTATAAACACAAAGTTGATTGAAAGAAGCCAGATACAAGACAGCACGTGTTTTGTGATTCCATTTATGCCAAGTATGGAAAGAAGCCAAACTCAATAAAGTATTTGAAGCCAGGCCTCTGTGGAAGAAAGTAAAGGTGAGTCTTCTGGGATGCTGATAATGTATTATTTCCTGATCTGGGCTCTGGATGCACTGGTGTAGTCAGTTATTGGAAATTCACTAAAATGTACATTACACTTTGTGGACTTTTCTGCATATATGTTACACTTTAATAAAAAGTGAAAAAGAGAGAGATTGCTGGGAAGGTGGTGGTATAGGAGAACCCTGAACTCACCTCTTCCCATGGATGCAACAACCACCCTTGGAACAATTAACCCTGGGAGAAGACTGAAGACTGGTTAAAAAGAAACCCCAAAATAAGGGACTGTGCTAACTGAAGTGGAAGTGACAGAAATTCCCTTCTTGAGAGCAAAAAGCCACTTTCTAACCACAGTGCTTCATGGCTGGGAGCAAACTTAAGGTACAAATCATCCCCTGCAGAAGTAGGGGATCTGAGCATTAGAGGATTGCTGCAATAAGCAGCTTTTGAACTTAGCACAAACAAGATGAGTGTCATAATATCTGACTTTGCTGTCTATTAATGACAAGAGGAAATACCCCTAGAAAAGCTATCAAACACAAGGAAAAGAAAAATCCCTCTCTTAAAGGGCCTATGTATAAAATCATCCATTTTGGAAGGCAACCTAAAATGACCAGAAAGAAAGGTGCACAGTCTTTTGGTGAAAAGAGACTCACTTGATAGGCTCTGAGTGCATCTCTGTGAGATGCAAGACCTCCCTAGGCTGGGACCAACTCCCCAGGGACTGAGACATTGGCAGCAGCTGACCTATTGCAGGCATGCTGACACAGACCCTGGCAGACACCATTGGAATTCTCCCCCTGGCCTGTTAGTGCAGGGGTCTGACTTACCCACTACAGGACTGATTTAATCAGGCTGGTAAAGGCAGGAAGCCCACCCTAGGGACTGGTGCCACCCAACTGCAAGCTATAATGCAGCTTGGGGGCCTGCATATGTGGAATGTGTGGGGCTTCTGCAACTGGTGAGTGGGTCTGCTTCTGTGGGGCAGGGTGTGCATGAGGGGTGGGACTGTGTTGGTAGGGTATGTGGGGCCTTGGCAGTGTGGTAAGTGGGACCACTTCAGTGGGTTGGGATGTGCACATGAGGCAGCACTGTGTTGAAGGGGCATGTGGGCCTGTGGGTGGTGAAGCTTGTCAGCCAAAGCAGACTTGTGTATCTCAAACAGCCACATGGGGGTCAACCTCACCTTCCAATGCCAGAAACAATCATGTGCTCCCACACCTGGGGTTGGCCCCAGCCAGATATACTCCTAAGAGAGCTAACAGTAACCTTTCAGGCCAGAAGACTATAGCAATTGTAAGCCCCTGAGGCTAGCAACCAGCCACACTGGGGTCCTACTCACTTAACAAAAAAACTGCATCAGAAAGTGTTGTTAGACCTTGCAACCAACTGTGCTGGGGCTCCTCATGCCCAATAAAGGGACAAAAGGAACCATATCAGCCACACACAGCTGAACATTATAACCAGCTGGCCCACAGGCCAGTGTAGCCTCCCTGCACACCTGCAACAAAAGCAACCCTGCCACAACAGAAGGATGCACATAGTCCACACAGCGGACGCTCCTGGAACATTTGGAATTGATGACAAGAGGGAAGTGCACTGCTGGGACTCATAAGGCATCTCTTACATAATCCATCTCTCCAAGATTGGGAGACATAGCTGATCTACCTAATACATAGATATAAGCACAGAGAAAGAGACAAAATGAGGAGACAAAGGAATATGTTCCAAATAAGGGAACAAGTCAAATCCTCAGGAAAAAAACGAAATGAAAGAGAGATAAACAATCTACTTGATAAAGAGTGCAAACTAATGGTCATGAGGATGCTCACTGACCTTGGGAAAAGAATGGATGAATTCGGTGAAAACTTCAACAAAGAACTGGAAAATATAAGAAAGAACCAATCAAAAATGAAGAAGACAATACTGGAAATGAAAAATTCATGAGAGGAAATCAATAACAGAGTAGATGATGCAGAGAATGGATCAGTAAACTGGATGAAAGACTAGAGGAAATCACTCCAGCTGAACAGATAAAAGAAAAAAGAACTAGAAAGAACTAGGACAGTCTAAGGGACTTCTGGCACAACATCAAGCACACTAACATCTGTGTTATAGGTTCAGAAGGAGAAGAGAGAGGCAAAGAGACAGAGAATCTATTTGAAGAAATAATAGCTGAAAACTTTCCTAACCTAAGGAAAGAAACAGACATCCAGGTACAGGAAGCACAGAGAGCACCAAACAAGATATACCCAAAGAGGCCCACACCAAGACACATGGTAATTAAAATGTCAAGAACTAAAGAGAAAGAGAGAATCCTACAAGCTGCAAGAAAAAGGCAATAAGTTACATACAAAGGAAACCCCATGAGGCTATCAGCTGACCTCTCAGCAGAAACTTTACAGGCTAGAAGGGAGTGGCATGACATATTTAAAGTGCTGAAAGAAAAAAACTTACAGCCAAGCATACTCTCTCTGGCAAGGCTATCATTCAGAATGGAAGGAGAGATAAAGACTTTCCCAGACAAGCAAACACTAAAGTAGTTAATCACCAATAAAGCAGCCTTATAAGAAATGCTAAAGTAACTTAAGTGAAAAAGAAAATACCACAAATAGGAATAAGAAAATTATCAGAGAAAAATATTCACTGGTAAAGGTAAATATATAGTAAAGGTAGCAGATCAGCCACCACAAAGCTAATATGAAGGTCAAAAGACAAAAATACTAAAATTGTATATCTCCATGATAAGAGGGTAATGGATGCACATGCACAAAAAAGAGGTTAAATACGATATCAGGAAAATAAAATGTGGGATGAGAGGAGTAAAAGAGTAGAACATTTAGGAAGAGGTCAAAGTTAAGAGTCCATTGACTTAATATAGAGTGCTATATATGTAGGTTATTACTTATGAACCTCATGGTAATCACAAACCAGAAACCTATAATAAATACACAAAATTTAAGAGAAAGGAACCCAAACATAATACTAAAGAAAGCCATCAAATCACAAGGGAAGAGAGCTAGAGAAGAAGAAAGAAACAGAAAACTACAAAAACAACCAGAAAAAAAGTAACCAAGTGGAAATAAGTACATACTTGTCAACAGATAGTTTAAATGTCGATGGACTAAATGCTCCAACCAAAACCAGTAGTTGATTGGATAAAAATACAAGACCCATATATACACTGCATAAAAGAGATACACTTAGACCTAAAGACACTCACAAGCTGAAAGTGAAGCGATGGAAAAAGATACTCCATGCAAGTGACAATGAAAAGGAAGCTGGGTAGCAATACTTATATCAGAAAAAATAGACTTTAAAACAAAATCTGTAACAAGAGCCAAAGAAGGGCACTACATAATGATAAAGGGAACAATCCAAGAAGAAGATATAACACTTGTAAATATCTATGCAGCCAGCATAGGAGCACCTGAATATATAAAGCAATTATTAACAGACATAAAAGGAGAAATAGACAGCAACCCAGTAATAGTAGGGGACTTTAACACACCACTTACAAGAGTGAATAGAAAACAGAAGATCAATAGGAAAAGATTGGCCTTAAATGACACATTAGTCTAGATGGATTTAGAAGATCTATAAAGAATATTCCACCTAAAAACAGTAGAATACACATTCTTTCCAAATGCACATGGACCATTCTCCAGCATAGACCACATATTAGGTTACAAAACAAGTCTCAATATATTTAAGATTGAAATAATACCAGGCATCTTTTCTGACCACAACTGTATGAAACTAGAAATCAACCACAGGAAGAAATGCAGAAAAGCCAAAAATATGTCGAGATTAACAAAATGCTACTGAACAATGTTTGGGTCAGTGAGGAAATTAAAGGTGAAATCAAAAAATACCTGAAGACAAATGAAAATGAAAATATGACATGACAAAATTTATGGGATACAACAAAAGCTGTTCTAAGAGGGAAGTTTATAGCAATACAGGCCTACGTCAAGAAACAAGACAAATCTCAAATAAACAATCTAACAGTGCACCTAAAGGAAGTGGAAAAAGAACAAACAAAGCCCCAAATCAGTAGAAGGAAGGAAATAATAAAAGTCAGAGCAGACATAAATGAAATAGCCACTAAAAAAGCTATAGAAAAAAATCAGTGAAACTAAGAGGTGATTCTTTGGAGAGATAAAGAAAATTGACAAACCTTCAGCTTGACTCACCAAAAAAAAAAAAAAAGATAAAAAAGAAAGAGAAGGCTCAAATAAATTTTCAGAAATAAAAGAGGAGAAATTACAACAGACACCTCAGAAATACAAAAGATCATAAGAGAATACTATGAAATGCTATATACCAACAAATAGGATAATGTAGCATAAATGGATAAATTCTTAGAATCAGACAACCTTCCAAAATTGAATCAAGAAGAACCAGAGAATTTGAATAGACCAGTAGCCAGTAAGGAAGACAAATCAGTAATCAAAATTCTTCCATAAAATAAAAATACAGGACCAGACAGCTTCCCCAGTTAATTCTACCAAGCATTCAAACAAAACTTAAAACCTTTGCTTCTCGAACTCTTCCAAAAAACTGAAGAGGAGGGGAAGCTTCCTGACTCTATGAGGCCAATATCACACTGATACCAGAACCAAACAACACAAAAAAAGAAAATTACAGGCCAAAATCACTGATGAGCTTTAATGCAAAAATCCTCAACACAATACTAGCAAATCGAATACAAAAATATATTAAAAAGATCATACACCATGATCAAGTGGGATTTATTCCAGGATGCAAGGATGGTTCAACATTTGCAAATCAACCAATGTGATACACCACATTAATAAAATGAAGAATAAAAATCACACCATCTCCATAGATGCAGAGAAAGCATTTAACAAGATACAGTATCCATTTATGATAAAAACTCCGAATAAAAGGGGTATAGCAGGAAAGTATCTCAACATAATAAAGGCCATATATGACAAACCCACAGCCAATATCATACTCAACAGAGACAAAGTGAAAGTTATCCCTCTAAATACAGGAACCAGACAAGGATGCCCACTTTCACCACTCTTATTTAACATAGGTTTGGAAATCCTAGGAAGAGCAATGAGGTAAGAAAATGAAATAAAACAGATCCAAATTGGAAAGGAAAAAGTGAAACTGTCACCATTTGTAGATTACATGATTTTATATACAGAAGATCCTGAAGAATCCACCAAAAAATTTTTAGAAATAATAAATTAATACCATAAATTGCAGGATACAAAATCAACATACAAAAAGTCAGTTGCATTTCTATACACAAATATCAAAGTAGCAGAAAGAGAAATTAAGAATACAATCCCATTTACAATTGCAACAGAAAGAATAAAATACCTAGGACTAAATTTAACCAAAGAGGTAAAAGACCTGTACACTGAAAACTAGAAGACATTGTTCAAAGGAATTGAAGAAGCCACAAAGAAATGGAAAGATATTCTGTGCTCTTGGATTGGAAGAATTAACACAGTTAAAAATGCCCATATTACCTGAGGCTTTCTACAGATTCAGTGAAATTCCTATCAAAGCTACAACAATATTTTTCACAGAAATATAACAAAGAATCCTAAAATTTATATGGAACAACAAAAGACCCCAAACAGCCAAAGGAATCCTGAGAAAAAAGAGCAAAGCTGGAGGTATCACACTGCCTGATTTCAAAATATACTACAAAGCTATAGTAACCAAAGCAGCATGGTACTGGCACAAAAACAGATACACGGATCAACAGAACAGAATCGAAGGCCAGAAATAAATCCACTCATAGTGGACATCTCATCTTCGACAAGGGAGCCAAGAACATAGAATAGAAAAAGGAAAGTGTCTTCAATAAATGTTGGGAAAACTGGACAGCTACATGCAAAAGAATGAAAGTAGCCCATTATCTTAAAGCATACACAAAAATTAACTCAAAATGGATTAAAGAATATAAGACCTGAAATCATAAAACTTCTAGAAGAAAACGTAGGTAGTATGCCCTTTGATGTCAGTTCTTAGCAGCATATTTTTAAATACCATGTCTGACCAGGCAAGGGAAACAACCAAAAAAATAAACAAATGGGACTGTATCAAACTAAAAAGCTTCTGTGCAGCAAAGGAAACCATAATAAAACAAAAAGATAACCTAACAATCAGGATAAGATATTTACAAACCATAAATCAGATAAGGGGTTAATATCCAAAATATACAAAGAACTCCTACAGCTCAAAAACAAAAAACCCAACAACCCAAGTAAAAAATGGGCAAAAGATCTGAACAGGCATTTTTCCAAAGAAGATATACAGATGGCCAACAGGCACATGACAAGATGTCCAACATCACTAATTACAGGGAAAAGCAAATTAAAACTACAATGAGCTATCACCTGCCACCTGTCAGAATGGCTATAATCAACAAAACAAGAAATAACAAGTGTTGGAGAGGATGTGGAGAAAAGGAAACTCTCATACACTGCTGGTGGGAATGCAAACTGGTTCATCCACTATGGAAAACAGTATGCAGATTCCTCAAAAAATCAAGACTAGAAGTATGATATGATCCAGCTTTTCCACTGCTGGGTATTCACTCAAAAACATGGAAACACAAGTGGGTAAAGATATATGCACCCCTGTGTTCATTGTAACAGTATTCAAAATAATCAAGACTTGGAAACAACCTAAGTGCACATCAAGGGACAAATAGATACAGAAGATATATATACAGAAGATACACACACAAACACACACACACACACACACACACACACACACACACACACAATGGAATATTACTCAGGCATAAAAAAGATGAAATCTTTCCACTTGTAACAACATGGATGGATCTTGAGGGTATTATTTTAAGCGAAATAAACCAGAGAGAGAAAGTCAAATGCCATATGATCTCACTTGTAAGTAGAAGATAAAAACAACAACAACCAAAAATGAACACAAAGATAAAGAGATTGGATTGGTGGTTACCAGAGGGGAAGCGGGGAGGGTGGAGGGTGAAAGGGGTGATTAGGCACACGTGTGTGGTGATGGATGGTAATTGGTCTTTGGGTGGTGAACATCATGCAATCTACACAGAAATCGAAATATAACGATGTATACCTGAAATTTATATAATATTCTAAACCAGTGTCACCTCAGTAAAAAAAAAAAAAAAATAAAGGGAGGTGAGACCCTAAAAAAAAAGAAAAGAAAAAAAATCGAAAACAAAGTATTTTTGTTACTCTTTTTGTGATTGTATTAGTTTTCTATGACTACTCGAGCAGATTACCACAATTTTAGACTCCTGAAACAGCACAAGTTTATTGTCTCACAGTTCCACAGTTTAGTAATCTAGGTGCACCATGGATGCTGGTTCTCTACCCCAGGTCTCACAAGGTCGAAATCAAAGTATCTTCCTTTCTGGAGGCTCTGTGGGAGAATCTGCTTTCAAACTCAGTTTGCTAGCAGAATTCAATTCCTTGCATTTGCAGAATTGAGGTCTCCATTTCCTTGTTGGCTGTCAGCCTCTCTTAGTCCCTAAGGACATCTATATTCTTTTGTGTCCGTCCATCTTTAAACAAACAATGGTTCCTAGAGTCCTTCTTTGTGCCTCTGCTTTCTGCCACATTTGTCTTCCTCTTCTCTTCTGCCTTCTTCTTCCAGCAGGAGACGGCTCTCTATTTTTAATGGCTCATGTACTTATACTGGGTTCACCCAGAAAATACATGACAATCTGCAAGTTTCAGTGTCCATAATGTTAATTAAATCTGTAAAGTTCCTTTTGTCTTATAACCCCATGGATGAAACCTAACATGTCACGTAGCTGTGGAACTCATAGGTTCCAGGGAATAAGGCATGGACATCTTTGAGGGACCATTATTCTGCCTAGTTCAGCAGTGCAGTCTCACGCTATCTGAAATGACCTGACCAGACCTGAAGTGAAGATACTTAGATATTACACTCTTTATGTATCCCACCTAATGCGATTTTTCAAGAATATTGCTGCAGAATGTTAATGTGGTTGATAAAGAGTTGCTATCCTAGTCCTTTCTGGAAATGTCATGTAAATACAGTTATCATATTACCTTTTAATACATTCTTCTCTGGTTACTAATAGTCTCGTAATGAGCATACTTAATTTTGCATGTATGTAATTATATTTGTATAATAAATACTAAGAAGAAAAACTCTAGGATCAAAGGATTTTGATAGATATCGCCAAATTTCAGCATGAAGGGGGAGACATCGCACTAATTTGTATTCCCTCACCTCATATATGAAGATTCTGCTTCCTCCCAGTCCTGCTCACACTGTTTATAATCAAACTTCTAGATCTTTGCCACTTTGATAGATTCAGTATAGTTTTACTTTAATAGACTTTATTTTTTGAGAAATTTTAGGTTTACAGAAGAATTGAGCAAAAAGTACAGCGTTTCCATATGATTTAGCATAGTTTTAATTTGCAATTATTATATGTGAGCATATTTATAATTGATCATATTTTGTGTGTTTAAAATAAAATTTCATTTCCTTTACTGTGAGCCTATTTATTCATCTTCTCTACAATTTTTTTTCTATTGAGTTGTTGGTCTTTTAAAATTGATTTATAGGAAATTGTTATGTATTTGGTATAAGTTAAAAATGGTTGTTCCCAGATTTTTCTTTTGTTTTTGCTTCTTTTATAAAATATTTTGCATACAGAAGTACTTTATTTTTATGCAAAATATATAATTAATTTATCCTTTTATAGTTTATGGATTTTTAGACCTACTAACAAATACCCACTGCACATTATTTATGTGTATAACTATGAATCCAAGTTCTAATTCTGACTGTATCACCTCATCAGTAACAACATACAAGGGCTAGCCACATCCCAGTGAAGGCCTCTGTAGCCTATATGAGTTAACACATTAAGGTTGTCTAATTTGCATATTCGTAAATCCTACATCCAGAGAGATGAGCACAGTAGGCAAAGCATGTTCACTAATATATGTAGGACCAACATATAAGGTTTCATTAGGTATTAAAATCCTGAACCTAGACGGTATTTGTTCACATTATAGGGAGGCACCTGTCACTGTGCTCTTCTTCACTTGAAGGGTGGGTCTTTATCTGCATACAGGGACCTCACTCAGATGAGATCCTTTGTTCCAGGTTCAGTTTTCAGTCTTGGCCTAAGAAATCAGCATAGAGAGACAAAAACATCCATACCAGGAAAGTGAAGCTGAGAACATATTTATGAGCTCTCTTGTTCTTATAAAGCTTATGAAAATATTGGAGAATCAGTGTGTGTCATATAACAGGAGAAGGGAAACAATGGGGAGAAATATTGGGGGAGAATCAGCAGGTGTCAGAAAAGGGGAATAGGAGACAATAGAAGAGAAGGAGAAAAAATCCTGGGGAATCAGTGTATGTCAGATTTGAGTGGAAGGATAAGGGGGGATAAAATCTAGAGGACTCGACAGATATTATAAAGGAGATGTCATGGGGGAGAAAAGGGAGGAAAATCTTGCACCGTGGAATGATGTGGAACTTGAGATTGACATTAGACATGGAACCAGACCTGGACCTTGGACCAGGACCCCAGTTATAAACATGGAACTGACTTAAGATATGTACATTGGCTCTTAATTATGGACATGGATTATGAACCTGTACTGAATGTAGACACTGGAATTGGATCTTGAATCTTTTACCTATACTTGGAACCATGATTTCAAACTTGGACTTCGGACCAAGACCTGGATCTCAGACTTTGATCTTGGACCTTAACCTGATTCTATCATCTGGACTTGGACATTGGAAAGAGACATAAGATCTAAAACTTGCAGCTGGATTTGCCCAGAAGTTTGAATCTGGTCTTAATCATGCTCAACGGTCATGGACCTGGACTTTAGTCCTTGACATTGACCTAGACATCTAATCTTAGATGTGGACCTTAGATCTGGACCCGGACATGACCTTGGACATGGACTCCAATCCTATACATAGATATGAACCTGGACCTTATAACTTCACTTTGATCTTGACCCTTTACTCTGTTCTGGACATTGACTCTGGAACTCGGAAACGGATTTGACCTAGATCTTGGACTTGATATTAGACCTGGAACTCCAATCTGGATAAGACCTTGGATAGTGGAAATATACCTTGGACCATGACCTTGGACATGGCCTTTATCCTTAGATACGGACTTTGGACTAGCCCTTGGACCTGGATCTAGATCTTGCCTTGGTCAGAGATGCCAGCTATGAATCTCTGATCTGGATGTGAACTTTGGACCTGGAACTTGGATCTGCATTTTCTAGTTCCTTGAGTACAAGCTTCAGTTGGAATTCGGATTTTGTTTGAACAGGCAGTAAGAAGTTATTTTGGATAAGAGTGTCTGAAACTGACCTTCTTTGTTCTTATACTGCTTCTTTTCATAAATGCTGCTTAGGCTCATTTTAACTTGGTCTGACTATTTGCAAGAAGGCACATTTGAGATGAATGTATTTTTCTGAGTTCTTTTGATTAGCTTGAGTTCATTCACTAAACACTATTTCTCAATTCCAAATGGGACAAAAATTTTCAAAATCAGTGCCCTTTGGACCTGGATCAACTTGTCACCTGTCTGCTAAGAACAGGTCATATTTATGAGCTTTCCCCTTTCAGAGGGTCAGGCCCCTTCTGTTTTATGCTCTCAAAATCCTTACACTTGTCCTTCAGAGCTCTTACCATATTATACTAAATAACTAATTGTGCTATTGTTTGATTAATTTCTTTCTCATTTTCTGTATGTCAGGTGTCAGCAAACTACAGTCAGTGGGTCAAATCTGGCCCATCGCTCATTTTTATATGGCCTGTGAGCTAAGAATAATTTTTTACATTTTGAAATAGTTATAAAACAATCAAAAGAAGAATATTTTGTGACACATAAAATGATATAAAATTCAAATTTCAGCATCCAAAATTAATGTTTGACTAAAATACAGGCATGTTCATTCATTTATGTATTGTCTTTGGCTACTTTTATGCTACAATGGCAGAGCTGAGTAGCTATGACAAAGATGGTATGGTCTACAGAGCCCAAACTATTTGCTACTGACCCTTTACAGAAGTTGCTGACCTTTGTCCTAGAGAGCAAAGATGAAGACCACGTTTGTCATTATTAGCACTGTATTCAGATTTCAGAGATTTTAAAATGTGTCAAATCACACATCTTAAAATCAACAAAATATTGGAAATTTCCACCAGTAGAAGAATGGATACATGGTTTTGAAATACTTATATGAATAAATACTACACTGCAGTTAAAATCAGTGAATAAGAATTATTTATCTCAAAGTAGATAGATCTTTTAAAACCTAAGGTCAAATGAACAAAAAATTTCCAGGATATTACATTAAATATGATACATGAATGTAAATCTAGAAAAAGGAAATAATGCTACATATGGTTGCTTGATATATCTATATGTAGTAAATGATTAAAATCCTAAATTAGAAGAAGGATTAGAAAATTAATAATGGAAAAGTAAGAGAAATGGGACTGAGGAACAATACAAATAGAGTACTATTGTATCTTTTTTGTTACTTTATTTCTTAAAAAATAAAGATATGAAGAAAGATGGCAAGATATGATCACTATTCATTCTAGATGGTGAGTACATATATGTTTGTATGTTTGTTAAATGTTTTCCATATCAGAAAAATAATTCATAATAAAAAGAAAAGCAACATGGCTATGGAAGTATTTCTTATTTTCATTTTTATTTATTTATTTATTTTAAACCATCACCTTAAGATTGGCCCTGAGCTGACGTCTATTGCCAATCCTCCTCTTTTTATTTTCTCCCCAAAGCCCTAGTATGTAGTTGTATATCCTAGTTGTAAACCATTCTAGTTCTTCTATGTGGGATGCCACCACAGCATGGCCTGATGAGCAGTGCTAGGTCCGCACCCAGGATCTGAACCGACAAACTCCAGGCCACTGAAGCAGAGCGCTTGAACTTAACCACTCGGCCACACAACCGGCCCCATCTTATTTTTATTTTTATTTGCAGCCGAAAGAAATGTGAACACTGGAAATGCAGTTCAGATCTACAGAGTTACCACTAACAAACTAAATATAATTGATGGTAATCAGTTGGAAAAGTAATCCTAATTTTTTCTAAAATGAAGAACACTTTGTGTTATGACTAGCTTATCCTGAAAGAAAAATAAATGACAACCAATAGCCTGTATAAAATACACAATAGATATAGTGGAAGAACTAACATGATATACAACAGGGAACTTATCTCATAAGATCAATGTGAGACATTGAATCAAAGAAAAATTGACACAGTTTCCTGATAAAAACTTTATTGACCCAATAACTACACAGGTCATAAGATAGTTACTGTTTATTACTTACATATGGCTAACCAAATTCCAGCAGCTGTGGCATCGGCTTTCCAATGCTTTGATATCTTTGAATGCTTTGATAATTCATTGGCCTCAGAGACTCAGGTTTGGCCAGTCTGCCATGTTTCACAAAGTATAGAGAGCTCATTTTATCCCTTTCCCATTGCTTCTGATAGTCTTACGATAAGTCTAAAGGACCAAAGTAGCATCCTGCATATTTGGTTAATATATCCCAAAGGGGTGTGCTTAGTGATAAGTCTCCAATAAAACATGTTTCAAGGCTATTTTTGACGTGGGCTTTGCTAAGCCGTCTTCCAGGAACCCTTCACATTTTCCCTTCCTTGGAAGAAATATACTGGATTCCCGCAAAGTAATCATTTACTGATTGTCTTAATTCTAGAAATAACCTAGAGGCCTATCTGCAAATATTAATATTGTTGGACTTGGAAGATAACGTGGATAAAAAGTACAAGTTGGAAATCTTATCTTTTGGCAAAGAAAACTTCTTAAAGTTCAGCCTTCGATATTCCATGAGTCAGGATTCCTCTCTCACCACCAAGAAATGGATTGTAAATAACTCAAAACCAGCTTTTCAAATACAGCATTCGAACACACTTCTCAATGCCTGGTTAATAAGGATTGTTAGGAAGAACAACTACAAATAAAACAAAAACAACTAAATTTTAGTGAGTTTAGCGAGTTGTCATATGAAGCAAAAGTCCTACATTGCAGTTAGGGATATTATAACCCTACAGGTTATTATAAATATCACATTATTTCAAGTAAAAACAAAACAAAACCAAATTTTAATAACTTCTCATGGGGGAATCTGAATTTAACTGACTTCTACCTGGTAACGGGGAAGATTTGGGAGGATAGTAAACCAAGTACAGCATGAGAAGCAGAAGAGCGACTATGGAGAGACACCTACAATTCTGCCTCTTACAGAGAAACGAAGGACTCAGAGGTTTTCCATCCTCAAAACTGTTTAAGCTCTGCTTTGAAAGGTGGATTCTGATGATCACTCTTTTTAACTCTGAAGGCATGATTTTTTTTTCTAGTTGAACACAATATTGTTGACCCCTTTGCTTTTCCCTGTTTATTTGTTTATATAGCCATATATCAAAGAACCCAACCATGAAACATTTCAGATATTTTATTTAATTATGATACTTTAATATTTTATTTGAAATTATGAAATTTATTTGTGATGTGTATATGTCTACATGATTCTACACAAATATTACTCTGTTATGTTATCTGTGGTTTATGGTAATGATGGGAAAAATACATATGTGTTATTATTGATAGGGAACATGAAAGTTAAACTATAACCTTCTATTTGCAAAATGTTAAACATACAGATAAGTTGAAATGATGGTATGAGTAATGCCCTTATATCTTCCACTTAAATTCAGAATTTTTTTTCATTTTATAATAATTGCTTTGTTTCTCTCTCCTTGACCCATCTCTCTTTCTTTAAACACACACACACACACACACTTTTTCCCAAATAATTTGAAAGTAAGTTACAGACATTATGACACTTCACCTCTAAATATCTCACCATAAATATCAAAAGTATAAGGAAACTCTTGGGGTTGGCCCGGTGGTGTAGTGGTTGAGTTTGAGTGCTCTGCCTCATAGGTTCAGATCCCAGGTGCAGACCTAGCACCACTCATCAAGCCATGCTGTGGGGGCATCCCACATAAAATAGAGGAAGATTGGCAGAGACATTGGCTCAGTGACAATCTTCTTCAAGCAAAAGAAAGAGAAAGATTGGCAACAGATGTTAGCTCAGGGCCAATCTTTCTCAAAGACACACACAAAAGTATAAGGAAATTCTCTAACTATATCATTATTATGAGAAAGAAAATTTAAAATTCTGACATTATCAAATATCAGTCTATATTTATATTTCCCAATTGTCACTCAAATGATTTACTTTATTAATCAAGACTCAATTAAAATTTCCTCACTAGATTAGGTTGCTATATCTCATTAGGTTCTTTTAATCTAAAATGCTTTCTTTGTTCCATGACACTAAGTTTTTCAAGAATTCCAGAACATACGTCATTCTGGATTTGTGATTGCTATTATTCACTTCTTCTCAAATAGTTTTCACGTAGCAAAGCTACTTCCCAAATTTTCTTAACTATCACATTTGCGTGATATATTATTTTTTAAATTTTAATTTCCGCTGAGCTCTTGCTATAGTTCTGGCTTTGCATTTATATATTTTTGTATATATTTTGTGAAGTAGTTCCTTTTTTCCTTCATAACAAAAGAATGTGTTGGCTATACTTATTAGGTTATTTGTGGGTTCTATTGACTTTTGGATTCTGAGGACATGAATCAGTTATGAGCTTAATTGCATGGCCCCCTCTCAAATCCCTGCAGTGGATGCCTGCGCACAGGCTGGCCTATACTAATAGTATGAGAGTCAGGGTCTGTAGAAAATCCAAGCCTAACTTTTTCCCAGACTGGCTAAACTGGACCTGAAACGCATAGTATGCTTCTCATAGTTGCCAAAATTGCCAACTCAGAAGTAGGCATGACTAAGGAACTTTTCTCAGCACCCCCACATGAAGCTGGCCACCCTCTCGGTAAGAAGGTGATAGAGAGGACTTTTCATCTACAGCCGAATAACAGTCTTGCAAGGGACTTGTTAGCAGCGTAAGGTAGTGAGCATCTTGCTGCAGTAGAGGCCTAACTTACATGCAATATAGTATATACGATCATGTCTACAATTTCATCCAGTTCTTGCTCTGACCCTTCTTCAACCTCATTCATTCTTCCTTTGGCTCTGCATCATTGACTGTAGTCCTCCTTGGGTTTTAAACTCCTCCATTGTCTCTCATTCTGTGAAGTTATCATTATCCCTCAGGGAAGCTCCATCTCTCAGAAGACTGGTAAGGCAAGTTTATTCATCTTATTTTCCTTAAGATCTTGGCCCATCATATGACTTGTCAGGTGATTCTGCATTTTCTTTAAAACTAGCTACCATGTTTAAGAGGCGACCTTGAACCATCACTCCTACTGTTAGCTTTGTTTCCTTCTATGCTCTTACCTATCTGTAATACTTATAATTCCCATACTCACCTCCTCTTATAATTCAACATTTATTTAATTTTACCACACAAAATAGAAATAAATACACATGTATGCCTGCAGAAGTGAGTTCTTGAGATATTCACCAAAAGAACTCCTCCAGTAGATGTCCCTTAAAATTTTTATATCGTATTTTGTGCCACAGGCCCCTAACAAGAAAGAAGGAGGGGAAAGTACAAATTTCACCTGTTCCTGAGGAAAGTGCTGCCCTGCTAATGGGAACGAGGCAACATCTGCGGCAGTTCCCAGCCTCTGCTGGGAAGAGACCCCTCCCCGTGGCGGAAATCTCCCTAAACCAATGCCAAGCCCTCCCCCATGAGTCCTGTCTGGGCTTCACATTGCTGTTCTTCATTTCAGCACCCCTCCCTCAGATCCTCTTATAAAAGCCCAGTCTTTTCTGACTTGAGCAACCATCACTGATCCCTGCAAGAGAGGTAAGTGAGAGCTGAGAGATGAAACCCATGGCAGGGGGTTTACCTCACACATTTGGGGGGACGTTATAGGAGGATTACAGTCTTCAGAGCACATAGGAGCTCTGAGACTCAGCAAGGGCTGTCCTGGGAAATCTCAGGGGGAGTAGGCTATACAGATTCTCCAGTTCTTTCCAGAACTACAGAAAGGGATGGATGTCATCAAAATCCAATTATTCCTAGGGATTAGACAGAGAAAAGACAAGAAGCAGAACAGAGGGCCCTGTGTGTGCCCTCTCTCTGAACACACTTCCTTTAGTGATCTCTGATTGCTCCTCAAATCTCAGACATGATGCTGTCCACCAACGCCCTCCCCAGCATGTCCTGGATGCTGCTCTCCTGCCTGATGCTCCTATCTCAGGTCCAAGGTGAGATTTCTCTGCCTCCAGCACTGGGTTCCCTCTGAATTCTCAGGGCCAAGAAAAGAAGGAAGGCTCCTATGTGACACATGTGGTCTTGGTGAGCTACATCCCCACACAATGAACTGCCTACAGTTCCTCCATCGTCACCCCCTCCTTCAGGGTTGCTAGTGGTGGGAGGCACCTCCGTGGTCCATTCCCACTGAAATGAGATAATTTCCCCTTTTCTCAGTGGCCTCTAAGTTATGCTGATAGGTTGAAGAGGGAGGTGTGAGGGGTCATTAGCGAGATATGGGGAAGAAGAATGAATGGAGGATCCAGTGTAGAAAGAGTCAGCCCAAGTGGGAGAAAGTTTGGACTTTTGAATAAAAGGAAGGGTAAAAGAAAAGAGACGGTCCCTCATTTAATCAGAGCTGGTTCAAGATCAAGGATCCTGAAAGTGTTGACAACGGTGAGAGGTACCCAGGAGCATGGTGTTACTTCCCCAAGTACTGGCCTCATAAATATTCCTCAGGATCACCTGCCCAGCCAAAACCCTACTCTTCATTTCCCTCCACCCTCCTTTATTTCCTTCCATCCCAGGTGAAGACTACCAGAAGAACCTTCCCTCTCCACGACTCAGCTGTCCCAAAGGCTCCAATGCCTATGGCTCCCACTGCTATGCCTTGTTTATGACACCAAAATCCTGGATGGATGCGGATGTGAGTAGTTAGACTTGCAGTTAGGGGTGAGAAGTGAAAGTGCATTAAAGTGGAGGGTGGTTTCCATTCTCCAGAGTTTCTTGAGGGTGAGAATGAGCATGCTCATCTTTTGCAAACACAACCCTTCTCACCTATCTCTGCCATGCCCTTCCCCCAGCGACATCTAGAGCTCCTCCTCAGTGTCTCTCTTCCCCACACAGATTGCCTGCCAGAAGCGGCCCTCAGGACACCTTGTGTCTATCCTCAGTGGGGCTGAGGCATCTTTTGTGGGCTCCCTGGTTAAGAATTCTGTGAATACCTACTCATATATCTGGATTGGGCTCCACGACCCCACACAGGTGCGATTACTTTTTCTCCTCTCTGTTCCCTCTCAAGCTGTGTGGCCATCCGGGCCCAGTCCCTGTCCCCTCTGCTTATGCAGGAAATATGCTATAGAATCCAGGAGTTCAGAGATCCTGGGGGATAATTAGAAGAAAAAGAAGGCCTCGGGGCGAGCTAAAGAGCTGTGTTTTGCAGAGGATCTTAATCTACAACTGAAGTTAATCTGCCTCATTTTTTTTTTTTTTTGAGGAAGATTAGCCCTGAGTTAACATCTGCTGCCACTCCTCCTCTTTTTGCTGAGGAAGCCTGGCCCTGAGCTAACGTCGTGCCCATCTTCCTCTACTTTATATGTGGGATGCCTACCACAGCATGGCGTGCCAAGTGGTGCCATGTCCGCACCCGGGATCTGAACCCCGGGCTGCCGAGAAGCGGAACGTGCAAACTTAACCACTGCACCACTGGGCCGGCCCGTTATTCTGCCTCTTGTCAAACTGTTTACACAATTCACACATGAGGTCTTGTAATTCAGCTCTCTGAGCTTTACTGAGTTTGTGCATACTGTGCTGAGGAAATCCTAAATGAAGATAGGATCCATTTTTGCCCCTATAGAACAGTGATTTTCTTTGAGTTTTAGAGGCTAGTCACTAATGCACCACCAATTGTTGTTTGGACAGTAACATATTACTTTGAGTGGTTCCATTGGTCTTTGTGATTATTGGCTTTGGGATTTGCCAATAGGAGCAAGGAGTTGGGGAGAGTTTCCCAGAGGAAAACTCTGTGGCGGAACCTATGTGCAGTCCAAATTCCTTGATGCTGAGGAGGGAATCAGATATCTAGCTGATGGAATCGTGCAAGAACTCTAACGGCCATTCAACCTCATCTGGCTGCATCTTCTACCCCACAGGGCTATGAACCCTATGCAGATGGATGGGAATGGAGTAGCACTGATGTTCTGAATTACTTTTCTTGGGAGAGAGATCCTGCCACTGTCTCAAACCCTGGCTACTGTGCAAGTCTGTCACAAAGCACAGGTAAGAGACAGAGGAGCTAGCTTCTGCCCAGTCTTTTCTGTCCTCTTATCCTCAGTTTCTGGGCCTGATCTTCAGGGAATCCTCCTAAGCTAGGAAATGCAATGTTGGTCTGTCTTCTCCCATCCCCTCTCACCTCTCATCTCTGAGTCTCCTTCCTCTGGAGTGGGATGCTGGTGAAGCAGAGGGAGAGGCTTTGAATCCTAGGCCAGAATCTGGCGGCCTCTCCAGTGGGTTCTCAAGCTCCACTGCACCAACCCCATTCACTTTAGCTTTTCTGTATCTCCAGGATATCTGAAATGGAAAGATTACAACTGTGATGTGAAGTTACCCTACATCTGTAAGTTCGATGCCTAGGTCAGGTGGGGGTGAGCAGCCTGAGTTTGGTATGCAGCTCATCATGAACGTGGACCAAGTGTGAAGATTCACCCAGGAAGAGAAGAATATTTTCTCTACATCCCCAAACCTGACCACCTTATTCTGACCTTCCCTCCTCCCCTTCTTCATTTCAGGTGCTTCTGTGAGTTCCATAACCTGAGTTTACAAAGAGCAATAAAAAAACTTTTAGTCTGCAATTGCCTATCTTGTGTGCTTCAGTCTCATAGACAGGCCCTGAGGAGGAGGAAGTAGTTGGGGGAGGAGGCTTGATGGGTCTTCTCTCTGCCCGATTTCCCCCAGTCCCTGAGAAAACAACTAAATCTATGTCCTCCCAGTATTTTTGCGATGAGGGCTATTGGCCCTGCTCATGTAGGATTTGGGTTACATATGAAGACATTGCTTTCCTACCAGTTTACTGCCCACACATTCCCAAAGGCCAGGGGCTAAGACACATCCAGCCTTAGGGGCTCTAATGATGTTTAGAACAGTGGTTCCTAAACTTATTGGGGTAAAGGGACTGTTTTTTTTTCATTTTTAATTTTTAAAAATTTCCAATCTATCAGAGAGTACTATCTGTAAATTATAATACAAATGAATAAATAAAATAATTAAATGGATAAAACAGATAATCAAAATGCACACCTAAATTTTTTGTTCGTTTTGACAGATATAAAAGTAATCTATCAAATAACTGTAAAATTTTTGAATATTTTTCAATTTCTGTACTTACTATGCCACAGTCAGCTGGCAAACTCAATATGACCACTCGTCCCTCGAACTATATATTGCCTCCTCCACAGAGGGCACCTTGTGAGAATGGACCCCAGGAGGTCCTCTGTCCTTGGACCTTAAAACACTGTGGTCTCAGTCGGGTTGAAGTTGGAATGACTTCAATATCTGGCAGAATTTCTATCAATAAAACTAGACTATTGGTGGTGAATATGATGCAGTCTATACAGAAACTGAAATATAATAATATTACACCTGAAATTTACACAATGTTATAAGCCAACATAACCTCAACAAAATAATTTAAACAAATAAAATAAATGGTTTTTTGAAGAATAGTGGTTTTAAAATACACAGATACGTGACAGCAACTTTTCGTGTATCTGTATATTTCAAGACCACTATTCTGCTTTCCACCTTATCACCACCCCTCCCTAGTCACAGGTTTCTATTGTGCAAAAAATGTACTTGGCCTGTTCCTTAATCTGGAAAAGACATTGTCATAAGAGACCATTAAAAAAATTATTCATGCGGTCCAGGAACACTACAACATTGCCATGTAAGAGTATTGTTCCTCAATAAACAAAGGAGATGGGTGGATAGTGTCATTTTTTTTATTAGTGTTTACATTTCTTTTACTTTTCTCAAGGTAGATTGCCTTGAATAAAAAACTATTTAGTATTTTCGGTGGACACACCTTTCCAACGGTTTAAACGAATTTATGATTCTACAATGCCACAGGTCTTGATTTTCTGTCCTGGTGAAAGAAATAAAATGAGTTAGAAAAGTTCACAGTGGGAGCTGGCCCTGTGGCCGAGTGGTTAAGTTCGCCCACTCTGCTTCCGTGGCCCAGGGTTTCGCCAGTTCGAATCCTGGGCACGGACACAGCACCGCTCATTAAGCCATGCTGAGACGGCATCCCACATGCCACAACTAGAAGGACTCACAACTAAAAATACACAGCTATGTACTGGGGGGCTTTGGGAGAAAAAGGAAAAAATAAAAATCTTAAAAAAAAAAAGAAAGAAAAGTTCACAGTGATTGTGCTTGTTCCAATTCTTAATTTAGTTCTCCCTTTAATGGCAGGGGAGCCACCTCAGTTGTGGGAACCAGATCCTGTTCTGTCAATTGGAGAACCCCATTATATAAGATAGGACATTTATAGTTGCAAATAAGAAAGATCCTACATAACTTGGCTCAAAAAAAGTAAAGATGTTTATAGGATCACATAACTGAAAAATCGAGCAGTAAAGTAGATTTTGAGTCAGTTCAGTTAGGCTCAAGAGGCATTTCTCTGGGGCTTTCTTGTCTGCGTTCTCTTTCATCTGTATGCTTTAGCCCTCTACTGGCTTCCTTTGATGAGCCCGTTTGCCAGCAGCAACTGGGGCTACTGGTTCTTCATCAATATCAGAAGAGAGAACAAATACTGCTTCCTAAATTTATAAGAGAAAAATCCTGAGCTTCACTCTTTTTAGATAAACCTGAGCAAATTACGGCAGCCAGGGGAGTATCATGGGCTGGTGGCTGAAGCCTGAATTACTGCTCATCTTCTCTGAAGCATTATTAGAGCAAAGAGGACATATTATCCCAGTTAAATTACGTGAGTTATAAAGTGTCCAGGATCTTGGAGTGTGATTCTTATCAAGCAAACCCAAGAAGGTTTACTCTCAGAAGTGTGGAGGGAGTGAATTTTCTTAGTGGAACACCTGGGTGCTGGTAGAGAAAGGGGGAAAGAGAGTAATGAAACTGGGTAGGTACCCAGGGAATATCGCCGCACACACATTCAGACAGAGAATTGGAAGGAGGTTAGACTTAACGTCATAACCAATTGTGATTAAAGGTTGTGAAAGATAATATAAGCCTTCTTTTTTTTTTTTTTTTGACAAAGATTAGCCCTGAGCTAACATCTGCTGCCAATCCTCCTCTTTTTGCTGAGGAAGACTGGCCCTTAGCTAACATCTGTGCCCACCTTCCTCTAGTTTATATGTGGGATGCCTGCCACAGCATGGCTTGCAAAGTGGTGCCATGTCCGCACCCGGGATCCAAACCAGTGAACCCCAGGGCCACCGAAGCAGAACGTGCGAACTTAACCGCTGTACACCAGGCCAGCCCCAATATATACGCGTTCTTTTTTTTGCTTAGTAATCGACAATTACCATATTCCTACCATCAAAAGAATCAAAATGCAGACATATCCAGAGACAGAAGGCATCCCAAATTCAGCAGAGTCTAAGTCAAAGATCAGCTATTTTCTTATTGTCAGTTTGCTGTTGACGACTGGCATCATAAAAACATCACTCTTCCAACATTTCTTATGCTTTTGCTTGTACTTTTCTAATTCTCTTTGCCAATTTACATTGTGAATGCTCCTTGATAGTTTCCCTTTGTCCAAATAATTATGTAAATATGCATGGTTACTCTCAGCCTCCCTTTGAAAGTAACCAGTCCTCCTGATACTTAAAGTTTAGATGACAAGACTTTTCAAACATAGGCTGGTGATGCTATATATCTTAGAAAAGTGAATAAGTCATCCGGTGAACATAAAATCAAAATACTGCTCTGTCTTCAGAGCAATGAAAGGATAGAAAATTAGGAGGACACAGAAAAAATTGTGATATTGTGACATTAAATCTTTTGAAAACTTTTCTCTCTAAATCAGATTTATGCTGGACGTCACTGTTCTCCTAAGGATGTGTTAAACATTATGATATTTAATTTACCTGAAACTCCAACAAAGCCGCTTAGTATCCATATTCTGGATCTATAAACCATGTGGCTGCTTAGCGATTCCTTAACAGTGCAGAAAGTTCATAACCAGTTCTTTGCTGCCAGCCATTTTCCCAGAAAGAAGTACTTTCTACTTTCCTAAAATGAAAAAAAATATCTTGAGCGATTTTGCCAGAGTAGATGTTGAAGATTTGTCCTAACAGCACCTAAGGGAGAAGCAGAGCAAATTCTAAGCCTAGCAGGTGAGCAGAGCAAACCCAGGACCCTGAGAAGGGACACAGGTAATGTGGGCTCAGAGAGATTCCCAGCATGGGGAGAGGCTTTTCCAGGCATGGGCTGGGACTGCCCAACATAAGGTATCTTTCCCACAATGAGTACTGGGTTTCCTTCGGGCAAAGGTGGAGTTTTATCATTCTCTGGGTGCTCCCAGGTGCCCAGTTCCCATGTCACTGAGAGGCAGAGGGAGGAAGAAAATATCTTCCAGGAGAGACTACAAAATGAAAGTGATGAAGTGGCCCACGAGGGCATGTGGGACCTCAGGCCGGTGCCCGATGGAGATATCTGGGGAGAGAGTCATGGACGAGAGAAACAGAGATGGGTGGACAGACCATTCCTCCTACCCACAGCCCATGTTATCTGCTGATTTGGCCCTTTCTATCAAACTCGGGAAAATGACCTGTACTTGCCTATGATGGTGGCAGATGAGGATGATTAAAAAAAAAAAAGATAATTCTTCCGAATGAATCCAATATGTGCATTTCCTGAAAATCTGACTTCAGTGTAAAAATTTCACCTGTGAGCTTATATCTTATTACTTTAAATTTTAAAAAATATGATACAATAAGTTTCCATCCCAATCTTCCAACCAATTCTCTAAAACACATAAACATGCATATACAAGTAGAAAACTGTCTTGTTAAAATGGAAAATTCTTTAAATCTTGACTTCTTGGTTGGCAATTAATGTGTTTGTTAAAGCCTTTTTTTTGTTTGTGTGAGGTGCCATGACCCAAAGATGCTTTTCTTTGCACCAGCAACATCTAAACCCATGTCCCCTTTGTGTGATTATGATCTTTTATCAATTGTGTTTGGAATGTAACTTGAGACTTAGCCCACTTGTAATTTTATTAAAGGATTTATATTAAGATTTGGGAATGTGCATACAAAATTTTCCTACATAAACTGCGGCTGAAAAATATTGCACTGAGGGATAAACACATTGTGCGAAATTTGGTTAGTTAAAAACCAAGAGGTGGGTGGGGCTGGCCCCGTGGCCGAGCGGTTAAGTTCGCGCGCTCCGCTGCAGGCGGCCCAGTGTTTCGTTGGTTCGAATCCTGGGCACGGACATGACACTGCTCATCAAACCACGCTGAGGCGGCGTCCCACATGCCACAACTAGAAAGACCCACAACAAAGAATATACAACTGTGTACCGGGGGGCTTTGGGGAGAAAAAGGAAAAAATAAAATCTGAAAAAAAAAAAAAAAACCAAGAGGTGGGGGCTGGCCCAGTGGCTCAGCGATTAAGTGCACACGTTCACCGGTTTGGATCCCGGGTGTGGACACAGCACCGCTCGGCATGCCATGCTGTGGTAAGTGTCCCACATATAAACTAGAGGAAGATGGGCACTGATGTTAGCTCAGGGCCGGTCTCCCTCAGCAAAAAGAGGAGGATTGGCAGCAGTTAGCTCAGGGCTAATCTTCCTCAAAAAAACCCAAAAAACAAAAACAAGAAGTGTTCTATCAAGAAAGCATTAACCAGAGATGCTGTCTGCAGGATTGCCTGTAATATCATAGGTGTTACTCAGAATTTATCATAGAGATGATAAAAGTTTTCTAGTTGGATAATGCTTTATGCACAGTCATTATTCAATTCCATCTTTATTTAAAATATTGTCAAATGCTCAGCATCTCTATGCTGTCAGCTTCCCAGAGACCCTTCCCCAGACTCAAACACATCTTTTTCTAAAAATGATAGACTATCACAAGTTGAAAAAGTCCTCTCATTGTATTGAGGAAGAAAAGAATATTCAGAGAAGAGTTGAGAGACAATTAGCCATGTGGCCCTCGTGTTTCTGCACTTCTTCAGGCAGAGGCACTGACCACTCTTTGTTCTGGACCATCTTTTCCGGGATGTTTGTGTAGTGAAGAGCCTTTGAAAACAGAGGTGGCGTCTGCCTCCAAAGCAAATGACAGGCTGGCTTACAGGTTCGGAAGGCAAAGATGATGTTTCCATCCAGAATCAGGACAGGCACACCTACTCTCCAATTCAATATAGATGTCTCCCTCTGAAGTAAAAGGTAGGCTGTCTTACCAGCCATTGTAAAGATTCAGATTCCCTAAGCTCCTATAACATAATTATAGGGGATATTCCTCTCCTCCATGTAACCCACCACATGTGAAGGCGTCTGTGGGGGCCCATCTAAATCCCCAACCATTGTACTTGGGGGTAAAGGGAACTATAATAAGCATACTGAAGCTCATGCTGCTGCCAGTAATAAAGTCCTTTGCCTTCTGCCAACATAAATGAAACTGTGGAAGGCCGATTTAGCTTGCAAGTGGGGCAAACCTTTTGAAACGTCATAGTTCTTGACAGGAACTTGAGTCACTTTTCTCTTGCAACACACTGAAAGAAAAGAACCTTAACTGAAGGGTCTTGAATCTCGCCTCTTAATTTCTATTATTGTTTCCATTGTCCTTTCCTTTCAGGAAAAATAATGCAGATTTTTTGGGTTTTTTCACCTACACCTGTCAGCCTTGCTGTCCCGGCCTGTTCCAATGGCAGTCCTCCCCTCCCAGTGATCCCTCAATGACTTAGCTCTCTCTCTTTCCTTCCCATTCATAGCTACTGACCCCACCCTGACATGGTATCTAGTCCTGTATGCGCCAAAGATAGTCCAGCCATTTTTCTCTGAGGGACGGCTAAGTTTTCCAAGAACCTCTCTTCAAAGGAAAACTGAATCTTAGACAAATACTCTTCTAAAATATCTGCTAATATCAAATATTGTGGACTTCAAGAGGGTCATAGATTAGGAAGTCTTGTAAGAAAACGAGTGTGGAAGAAAATTAACCAAAAAGTCATGTAAGTTTGGAGGTTAGATTGTCTGTTTTTATTAGACTCCCCTCAGGAATATTTAAGGCAGGAATTTTAGAATTTTCCTGTTTTTTAGAGTTTTTCTATATTTCTAAAGCCATCTTCACAACAATTTAAAAAACACTGACCGTTAAATATTTGGAATCTTTGAAACTTTTAATTGTAAGGCACCAGATAAACAGCTTGTCTTATTCATATCTCAAATTCCGCTGTATGGCCACTGAAGTTATAAATTGTCCTTGATAAAATACTACCAGAGCTTCAAATGTTTAGTGCTATTGGCACCATAATCTTGGTCATGTTAAAATGCAGATGATGATTCCAAATTCATTGAATGACTGGTGGTTACTCATATTCAAATGATAAGAACATACAAGAAACAAAAAACCAGATCTCCTCAGCACTAGGATGCCACCTTGTCCTGACAACCCTGGGTAGTGAAACAAATCAAATCAAGAGGCTTAGACCAACGACAAAGAGAGAGAATAAAGGCTTAGAGAAAGCTTTAATGCCGAGTGGAGTGCTGCTCAGGAGGGGTCTTACTCAGCCAGCCAGTCGCTGAGACTCTAAGGTGAGCACGTCAAGGAGTTTCTGGAAGTGGCTGAGCTGAGGTAGAGGGTCCACGCCTATCCAAGTCAGCGCATCAAAAACTGAAAGAAAATCAAGCCGAGCACCTTTAGGCTTTATTTGAAAATGCGTGGCCTGAAAAGCCTCCCAAGGACCATTCTGACAAGGGACAGAAAGGTGGAATGTTTTATAGGGCTTCATCACGGAAAGGTGGGTTGAGGGTCAGCCACTGTCAAGAATAAATGAACTGTTCTTAAGAATTGCAGTCATAAATTTTCTCTAAAGGGGTGGAGGGAAACAGGGGCTGAAGTCCTGTACAGGTGGGTACCAGTTGGAGGAGGGGGGAGAAGAGCCGTGGGGGCAAGCACATGCAAAATCACAGAGGAAATCTCTCAGGTCTCAAGTCCTTCAGGTGCTTTCATATAAGACACACAAGAATTGTTCCCATTATACGAGTTTGAATGAGGTCCAGCTCAGGGAAGCATGAATGGCAGAAAATTCTATGTTATGCAGAATTCTAATGACCTCTAATGACCCCAATGGTCTTATATAATAATTTCCCAGTGAGTGTGGGTAGAGCCTGTAAATTTGATGAGATATGAACCCCTAACATATGTTGTGTCATATGGGAAAAGCAATTCTTGAAGATGCAAGTAAGGTCACTAATCAGTTTACTCTGAGTCAATAAAATGGGAGATTTCTGGCCCAATCTAATCATGTGAGCTATTTAAATGCAGAATTTTCTCTAACTGGCAGGATAAGAGGAAGTCAAGAATCTCAAAGCTCCAAAAAGAATCAGTGTGCCATTGCTGGCTTAGAAGATGGAGGTGGCCTCATGCCAAGGAATGCAACTGAGAGTGGCACCTAAGCTGATAGCCAGCAAGGAAATGGGGACCTCAGTCCTACACAGCAAGGAGCTGAATTTTACCAATAACCTGAATGAGAGTGGGAGTTTGTTAGACAGTAAAAATAAACTAGTATGCTGAGTCTCCATTGGATGAAAATTTGAAGTTTAGGTTGGAATCCCTGTGTGTCATAATTCCCTTCTCCGAGAATCAAGGACCCTATGCTTCTAAACTCTTAATGAACAGATCTTAACCTATTTTCTATATGTTCAAAGATTGTGTCAGGCCCAGCTTAAGGAAAATATTATGAAAGAGAATTCTCTGGTCTGACCCTTTTGTATTCTTTAATTAGAAAAATGGGGAAAATACCAATGTTGAAAAGAAGCGATAGGAAATTCTACCAGATGGAAGGATCTGAGGGGGGGCCAGTAGGGTCCCATCAGGGAGATGCTTAGAAGGTAGTGTGAGACTTGTAAAACGAGATCAGAGGACAGAAATTTGAGGCTCCCGAGGACAAGGAAATAAATATTGAAAGAGCGGGAATTCAGGCTTCCCTGAAAAAGGCATCACTCTGGACACAGAAAAGTCCTCGATTTTATTACCTTGCATGTGGAATTTGGCCAGTGATATATAATAAGCAATAAGGATAGCTATCTCAGTAAGAATGCAGATATCGGGGGCAATAAAGACTTTGATGAGAGAACTATGTCAGTTGTTATTTGTTTTCAGTCTCCCTTCTCTATCTTGCAGCAGTTTCCTTTATCATGCGAGCTACAATATATTTTATTACACATTTTAAAGTATCAGATATTTTATACCTGGAAAGTCATTGCTTGCTTGAAGTCTTCTTGAAGTAATGAAAACTCTCATATTGAAAAACAAAAGGCACAGTTACTTTTGTTTTAATTTTTTAAAAATTAATTTCCTGTTCAGTTCAGCACGAGAAATCTATCATGGAACCAAGTATACCGGACACCTCTCATCTGCATCCTTTGTCATTCTGAGGAATATAACTGAATCTCTTATTTATTTTTTAAAAAAGATCTATCTTTCCCTGGTCATAAGCTCTTAAAAAGTATAACTATTTTTAGTAAATGCAGAAATAAATTGGACAAATTAAACAAACACATATGAACCTTCCAGTCAGAATAAAAATGTCAACATTTGTCTTCTTTGTTTAAAATCTTTAGTCTTTATAAAAAGAAAAAATTCATTGTAAATTCTTAGGCAAATACTACATTTTTGTGCATATTCTTCCATTTTGGGTTTTCATTTATTAAACTACATGTGAATTAATCAATAACTAATATACAGTATTAACCTATGTCCTTTAAAAGCATATATAAATTTTACCAAATAGTTCGTAACTTGCTGAAACTGGCTTTTTTCGTGTGCCATATTATGTTAAGATTTAACTTATTTGATTGAAATTTTGTTTAGTATCCCATTACATTTTACTTCTCCATTTGTCTTGATATACCCAACCTCTTCTCTACGGACATTTAATTTGGTTTTTTCTTTCTAAATTTTCAGTCTGTATTGGTTTGTGTTTTCTAGATTCCAAAGGGATATTCTGGGATGGTTCTTGTAATTCTTCAACTTCACAACACCATCTCAGAGGCAGTTAACTTCACATCAATAGTTTCAGCTTCAATGAACCTAGGAACCTCAGGCTCATTTCCAGCCACTTTGAGCTTCCCTAGGCATCAGCTGCCTACAGTTTCTACCTGCTTGATACTTTGAGAACATCTATATCATGCTAGCTCCTTATACTCAAACTTAGTGGACATGTTTAAATTTACTACTAACTCTTGCCTCCTGAAATGGGTCTTGAGAGGTTACTGAGCCTGGAAGGGAATGGAGGAAACTACAGCCATCAGAAATTGTGCTTAGTAATTGGATGTAGCCAAACTCTCTCCCCCTACCCATGCTCGACACTGAAGAAAGGACTCTATATTTAGAGGGAGTAGAAGAAAATCTACCAATTTACTTTTGGAAGGAGTCGGGGAGATTAAGGAGAAAGATGCCTTTGAAAGAAATGTTAGCATTGTCTGGGTCTAGGGAGCTACCTACTGTGGCATAAGCAAAGTACGAAATCATAAGCAACAAATCCTCAGTAGACTCATTTTACCAAGATTCAGCTGCTTTCTTTTTGCAGAAACAACCCCAGTTGGGTGTAGTTTTTGCTGAGGAATGCTGTTGGTGGCAAAGGTTTATAAAGATCCCCCTGCAAAGTCAGCCACCAGCTTGAAAGCCATTTTTTCTCATGCTTTTCAAACATGTGCCGATGATGCAGGCTTGGTGAGCCAAGGAGTTGAAAGAAAGATTTCTTGGACTCTCAAGGTCTGGTAGTGGTGCTCCTTTATTCAGAGAATAGCATGGGGACAGGACCCATGGGCAGTGAAGAGCTGCAATGTGTTAAGGGTAGGGCTAAATTGATAAGGCATAGGTATGTGAGTTATTTTTCACAAGACAAAGGAAAGATCATGTAAAAAAGTCATTAAAATAGTATCGGTGCAGGGGCCAACCCTGTGGCCGAGTGCTTAAGTTTGCACACTCCACTTTGGCAGCCTGGGTTTCCCCAGTTCGGGTCCCGGGCGTGGACATGGCACTACTCATCAGGCCATGCTGAGGTGGCATCCCACATAGCACAACCAGAAGGACCTACAACTAGAACATACAACTATGTACCAGGGGGCTTTGGGGAGAAGAAAGAGAGAAAAAAAAAGAAGAAGATTGGTAATACATGTTAGCTCAGGTGCCAATCTTTAAAAAGAAAAGGTTATCAGTGCAGGTGGAATTCGGTTATCATGTGGTCATATAATCATATCACTTTAGATATGAATCAAGTCAGGACATCCTATACTTCCTGGAGGGTCATATAGATGGGCATTTAGGCCAGAAAGGCCTTGGGCTTCTCTCCCTGGGGCAGCCTTGATATACATCACAGCCATCTTCCAGAATGATATCTGTGATTCCTCCACAGTAGTCTCTTCCCATCTGTGAAATGCTCTTCGTAGATGAAGGGGTAAGTTCATTAGTGAAGAAATTCCATATGTCCATGCCTCAAGCATTTTGGATGCAAAATGTATGCAGTTCCAGCAGAGAGAAGCCTGAAGTGGTAAATTAAGCAGATGGTGAATTTCATATCTGGAGGCCTTGGGTTTTCTTAATCTCTTGTACCCTCTCCAACACCCTGGAAAGAACTGACACACACTGAGGATCTTCCGTGATTCTATTCAGCTTGTCATATACTATATTAGTATCCTATAGCAGCTGTAACAAATTTCCAAAACGTGGTGGCTTTAAACAACAGAAATTTATTCTCTTACAGCTCTGGAGGCCATAACTCTGACATTAGTATCAACGGGACAAAATCACAGTCTTGGCAGGGCCATGATCCCTCCAGATGCTCTGGTGGAGCCCCTTCTTGCATGTTATGTATAATATTGAGATCATAACAGTACTTGCTTCGTAGGGTTGGTTTGACGATTAAATAAGTTAATACATGTAGAAGCTGTATAAAATGTCTGGCACCTGGGCAATATTTAATAAATGTTGGTTATTATTATTTGGGTAAGAGCAGGGTCAGTTCTGAAGTAACAAATGGATCCCTTTTCATAAATTATGGGTCCTGTATGTTTAAAGTCTAAGCAGTCTGTGAGGCAATCAGTTTCAAGGATGAGCGCATCCTTTGTGATATCATATCTATTGAGGTAGAACTGAAGAATTATGCCAGTTGTTCTCTATCTATAGGAGAGGCTTCAGATACTTTTCTGTGAATAATTACTTGAGTGGCTTCCTTTAGTAATGTTAATTCAAGAAATGTATTCACACACTGGGGAGGAGGGAAAGGGATGGGGGGGAGGGAAGGAAACAAAATACACACAATATAAGGCTTCAGTTCTCTTGTGATTTAACACACTCCGGTCCCGAAAGGCAGAGTTTAGGGGAGGAGCAGGGGCAATGTTCATGCAAAATTATGAGGTCTTCTGGAAGAAAGAGTTTCAAGATCCCAGATTCTTCCCCCTGAGAGTGAATTGAAAATAGTTTCTGAAAGAACATCTGAAGGGAAGGATCGGCTGGAGCTCCACTCAGTAACCAGAGGAAAAGTTTACCTTTGGGTGTCACTGTTTTCTGAAAACATGGGGTATGGTGCTACCTTGGAGTCTCAGTCCTTTGAATTCTCTGGATACTGAAATTTTCTTTAGGAAGCTTTCGCTAACCCTGACCCACTCCTCAGTTCCTTCCACGCTGGCTCCCTCATGCCTGGACTCCTTTTGCCAGAGATAAGATGTTTTCTATTCTTATTCCAAGAGAGGAAGTTTCAACGGAAGGTTTTGGTAGTGGGGAGAGAAGAGTGTGGGAAAGAGAAGAGAAGAGTGTTATGGAAAACTGAAAAGTTTATAAAAATGTGAAGGAGCAAAGCACCTGATGCCTTTTGTTCAGTAGGGGAACTAGTTTTCTACCTGAGAGAATCTGTAGGTTTCCATACATCTTAGAAACTCGGCAGTTGGATGTGGTTGAATTTAGATCAGGGAGAGAATAAAGAGCCTGTGTTGCGTTTGAAACGTTTCCAATTGTTGCTTCTTCTCTGTCAGAGGACAGCTTATTTGGAGCCCAATGGTGTTGGGAGCTGTCAGCTTGAAGCTGGCAAGAACTGGATACCAGCTGTTCTCACTTCATAACAAGATCCAGAGAATGACTAGGATCTCCTGAAAAGATCTCTCACTTCTCTTTCTTGGTGAGAATTCCTGAGTTTTTCTCAAGGGAGGGCTGGCACTACTGGAATAGAAAAACAGATGGAATATATGATCTGCAGAGCTCAGATAATGTTGGCAGATGGGGGTGGAGGGGTGTTGAGGGTGCCAGGAAGCTAAGCCGTGACATACCACATTTAGTAAGCTGCCAGCATGCGCATATTTTGTTTAATTAGCAGTTTTTGTAACTCACAAGCATATGCTTTGTCACTTCTTGTTGTTTTAATGGTAAGCTATTATGTTCTTCAGTGAAATCTTATGTCTTCTCTCAGCGAATTTTGCTTATAAGCAGCAACTCAGCACCGTATGTCATGGCCAGACTTTCCTGCACATGCCTGTCACTTCCTCCTTCCACCGCCCTGCCCTTGCTGTCCCGCCAATAGGCATTGTGGAAAGATACAAAGGAAAGGGAGATGCAGATTCTGCTTTGAGTTCCTAGGGGAATGGAGTAGGGAAATGAGCCAAAGAAGGCTCTGGGACCAAAAGAATCCAACACTTTCCAGAATGAGGGACATGCCATGTTAAATTCTGGAAGGAAAGGCAGTGGAAGCCAGACGCTCACAGTGGAGTAGGCAGCAAACACTTAGAGAAGTCGGGGGGTCAAATCCAACAGAGACAGAGAACAGACCAAGGGGGCCACTAGCAAGAATAGAGCCTGATGCTGAATCGAAAAGTTTCTGAGGTAGGGGCTCCTTGTCTATGATCCTAGCCTGTCAGGAGCTCACCAATATCTGACTACCATATAGGTGGCATTGCCCCGTTCACTGAGACTCAAGCTATCATCCCGTTCGACTCTTTGAAACCCAAGTTTTTATAGTTTCCCCTCCTTTTGTCATCCTTTGAATTCTTAGGGGATGCCTGCATGTTCCCCAGGTGGGGTCACCTGAGTCTTTGGGAATTTCCCATCCAGCTCAAAGCTTTGCTGGAGTCAGGGCTATAAGTAAGGGTGTTCTTAGGTTTTCCTTTTCTGAAAAATTAAACCTAAGTTGCTCCTGCAGCTCTCTCAAGGGGAGGAATGTAAATGATGAAGTGGAAGCTCATCTTTTTAACCTTCATTACAATCAAGATATTTAACTATATCACAATCACAAGACTCTCCCTTGTGATCCCAGTATGGTCTTACCTACCCCTTCTCCCCCATCCCTAAACGTTGCTGTCACTAATCTGTTCTATATCTTTATAATTAGGTTATTTCATGCATGTTTTATAAGTGGAGTTGAGTAATATGTATCCTTTTGACATGAGACTTTTCACTTGCATAATTTCCTAGGCGTTTTTCAAATTATTGTGTTTATCAAGAGTTTGCTCTTTTTCATTGCTGAGCAGTATTCCATGGCCTGGATGTACCACAGTTTGTTTAACCATTCACCTATTGAAGGACATTTGGGTACTTTCCAGTTTTGTTTTATTATAAATAAAAAAACAATTTCTATGTGAAAATAAGTTTTTATTTTTCTGGGGTATATGTTTAGCAGTGCTCAGAGAGCAATTTATAGCATTAAATACCCATATTAGAGAAGAAAAGAGATTTCAAATCAGTGATCTAATCTGTTACATGGGAAACTAAACTAAATCCAATATAAGGAGAAGAAAGGGAATAATCCAGATAAGGGCAAAAATCAATAATCAACATTCTGAAAGAAGCGTGTCTTCAAAGACCTTTATAAAATACTCCACTCATCAAAAGAAGAATGTGCATTCCAGTGCACATAGACATGTACTAATGTCAACCATATTCTGAACCGTAAAACAAATTTCAATAAATTTAAGAGTGTTTGAGTCATACAAAGTATGTTTTCTCACTGTAGCTGAAAACAAAAATAATAGAGAAAAAGCTACTCAAGCCTTCCCACAAAGAAAATTTCAGGTCCAAATTACTTCACTGGTGAATTCCACCAAATAATCAAGGAAGAATCAATATTAATTCTACGTAAATTCTTCCAGAAAATAGAAGAGGAAAGAACATTTCCTGACCCATTTTATAAGGTCAGTATCATCCTGATGTGAAAACCAGAAAAAATACATTATAAAAAAGAAAACCAAACAATACTCATCATGAAAAAAGATACAAAATTTCTTAGCAACATTTTAGCAAATTGAATAAGGTAATATATTAAAGAATAAAACATCACGACCAAGAAGTGTTTAGCTCAGACATACGGATTGTTTTACCACTCAAAAACATCAATATAATTCACCATATTAATACAATACAAAAGAAAAATATATGATCATATATATATTATATATATATAATTTTTTTTTAAATGAGGACACAAACTACAATCCAGAGCCACAAGGTTCTTTCTAGAATTCCTTCTTTTCTTATATGTAACTACTTTTTCCCGCAGAGAATAAGCGGACTCTCATTATCTACAACACATTTACTTATTTATCCAACTCTAGTACACATATAGTGTAGTTTCAGATTGCTATCTTAAATCCTTGTGAGAAACAAACTTAACTACTAGTGCACAGTATGTAGAATTCTTTTTTTGTCTTTAGCCTTTATAAGTATCTAATCAAAATATTGTTTTCCAAAGTTACATAAATCAGCTCATTTTCCTTACCCTCTTCAGTGTTTATGTGATTTATTATAGAAGAGTTAGATTCATTTGGTTTCATCTGCATTGTCTCAGATTCCTTCTAATTTTATCAAAACATGACATTATACATCTTCAATACGTATAATTTTTATTTGTCAATTATATCTCAATAAAACTAGGGAAAAAACAGCTAACATAAGGCTATTCAAGAAAGGCTATTTTAAGAAATGGTGCTGAAACAATTTGATGCCCATATGCAAAATAAATTAACCTTGACCTATACTCACACCTTATTCAAAAATTAACTCAAAATGGACTATAGATCTAAATATAAAATGTAAAATTATAATAATTGAAAAAGAAAATATAGGTGATAATATTGTGACCTTGAGTTAAGCAAAAATTTTCTTAAAAATATTTACAAACTACACAAGAAAAGAAATAAATAAATTGGACATGATCAAAATGAAAAGCTTTCATTCTTCAGAGACACTGTTAAGAATATGAAAAGGCAAGTCATAAACAGAAAATATTTCCAAACATCTATCCAACAAAGAAATTTTATCTATAATTTGTAAAGAACTCTTACAACTTGATAATACTAAGAAACAAACCAATACAAAATGGGCAAAAGATTTAAGCATATATTTCATCAAAAAAGATATATAGATGGCAAATTAGCACATGAAAAATTTCTCAACATCATTCATTATTAGAGAGAAACAGATTAAAAGCATGAGATGTCATGACACACCCATTAGAGTGACTAAAATTAGAAAGACTAACAATAATGAGGATGTAAAACAACTGGAACTCTCATGCCCTGCTGGTGTTGATATAAATGATATAATCACTTTAAAAAGCTTGTGGTTTGGGGGCCGGCCAGTGGCCCATCGGTTAAGTGCACACGTTCTGCTTTTTGGTGGCCTGGGGTTCGCCAGTTTGGACATGGCACCACTTGGCAAAAACCATGCTGTGGTAGGTGTCCCATGTATAAAGTAGAGGAAGATGGGCATGGATGTCAGCTCAGGGCCAGTCTTCCTCAGCAAAAAGAGGAGGAATGGCAGTAGTTAGCTCAGGGCTAATCTTCCTCAAAAAAAAAAAAAAAAAAAAACTTCTGGCAGTTTTTTAAAAGTTAAATATATACCTAATGTGCAATGCAGATATTCAACGCCTAGATATTGACCCAGGACAAGTGAAAGCATTTGTCTCTATGTAAACTTGTACACTAATATTCATAGCAGCTTTATTTATAATAGACAAAAACTAAAAACCACCCAAATGTCTATCAATAGGGTAATAGACAAATTCTGTTACATCTACATGATAGACTATTACTCAACAATGAAAATAAGTGAAGGATTGATACTTGCAACAATGTGAATGAACCTCAAAGTAATTGTGTTGAGTACAAGAAACCAGAGAGAAAAATATACAATGTATGATTCCACTTATATAAAGTTCTTGAAAATGCAAATTAAACTTATCTAGAGTGTCAGAAAATAGATCAAGATTGCCTTGGGTTGGGGAGATTGGAGAAGTTGAGGGTGGGAGGAAACATCTAGTGGTGATGTATATGTTTATTACAGCAATTATTTGGATGATTTCATGGAATATATGTCAAGACATCAATTTGTATACTTTAAATAGGTACAGTTTATTGCACTTCAAATATACCTTGACTAAGTTGTAAAATCTAAACAAAATACAGAGGTTCTTCGTTAGCTCAAAGATTCATTGCGAGGCTGGAGCGCCAGGTCTGGACAGCAGGAAGGAACAAGGAAAGTTTGGCAGCTAAAAATATAGGCAATATCATGTAGGTAGAGTGATTTGATTATCAAGATCTATGGGAGCCACAACCATTGAACATTGACTGCCACCGCAGCGGGACCCCCAGCCTCATTGCCACTGTAAATGATCTCTAATTGCTTCTTTCTCTTTCTTCCTCTACCTGGCTGGGCCATCCAGAGAATTGGCAGATGGAGGATATCTGCCAGCTTTGCTCCTGTCGTGGGAGTTGTAACCCTGTGTCTTACCACGAGCCACACCAAGAGGGGCGCCCTCGACACATAGGAAGCATTCTCATTCTGAGTAGCCTAGAGAAAGAAAGACCCACAAACAACTGTCTAGTCACTCGTAGTTTCTGAAGGCATAAGGAACTCTCGAGTCCTAGGTCTCTCTGACTTACTCCTCTGTGCAGCATTCTTCACCTCATACTCCTGGCTTTCTAGTTAGTTAGGGACACAACTGAAGCACCCAGTTCCGACCCGTTTGTTATTTATATACCGTGCATTTTCATTTGCAAGATTTGCTCATTCTGTTCCCTGAGATGTGCCACTGTAGCAGACATTTAATCTTAGAAGATGTAGGAATAGATTAAACTTTTTTTTTCTCTAACTTTTTTGTCTGACCATCTCTGTTTTTAGAAGCAGCCAGCTCATGCACCTAATTTCTTCAGTAACGCACTCTGTGCTGGGCCAACTCTCCCTCTAGTGGTAGTTTGTTTAATCTTCTCACAGTTACCTAAAAGCCTGTGCTTTAGACTAGTGGCATTCAAAATTCTGACTGCTATTTACAATAAGAAATATATTTTGTATCTCAGCAGCATTCACATATAAATATATAACTAAAATGAAAATTTCCCACAAAACTGTATTTACCTTCTTTGTGCAATATACTGTGGAATTTTCTCAAGTCTCCTTTCATTTAAGAAAAATATATTATTACCCACTAAATTGATTTAATGATTTCAAATACCAGTAAGTTGTAACCCATGCTTTGAAAAACAGTGTTTTAGACTATTATTAGATCTGAATTAAACTAGTGATCTATTAACAGATATTTCTCCCAAATAGGATACACAAACATGCACATAAACACCTGTGGCCAAATGCCTGATGAGCTGCAAACCCTATTACTTTCTTTTATTTCCATACATTTTCACACAAAGACTTGGAAAAGCCCTAGAGTAAAGAAATCTGCTCAACTCTGCATAACTTAGTGTTTCCCGAACTAGCCATGGAAGGAGTATTTCCAAAATGCATACATGCAATACAGTTAAACAAATCTTTGAGTAACTCATGAAATGAGCATTCCAAAGAGTGAGATTTGGGGAGATTCTGATTTAGACATGAGTAAGAAATCCATAAATAAATTCAAGTGCCAAATATACATATAAATTGTAGCAGAGATCTATGCAGTTGGTGTGCAATGACCTCCCAGAGGTTCACTTTAAAAACTACTTAGGAAGGATGGACGAATGTGGTTTGATGGTAGGAGGTTTGGAGGTGGAGAGGGAAGAACTCTGCTAAAGCTAAAAGGGGTGAGTTACATTCAGGGGTATCAGGAAATAGGGTCCCTCGGTATCCCCAACTATTACCCAGATGTTCTTTGCACTTGCTATTGCTATCAGATGGTTTTGTCTCCCAAAGTCTAGATGGAGAGTAAAGTCAATGACAGAGGCACCACCAGAGGCCCAGCAGCCTGTGGGGATGCTGATTCAACTGAGGAAAATGTTTTGTTCAGTTCATTGGCTCACGATGACTGGCAGAAATCCCAATCATGATAGGTTAAATACGTAGTTCTTGGAACAAACAAGGATTGGATGAATACAATGAGAATAATGAGCCCAATAGACAACTGACCCCTCCTGGAAGTCTGGAGGATGCTTTAATGTCAGAAGGAGGTATGGTACCTGGGGCAACTGGTCAGTATCCAAAAAAGGAAATCTAGGTCAGAAAATAAGCTAAGGTAAGAATGAGAGGCTGAGACAGTTAAGTCTTGTTCGCTGCAGTAAAATTCTGTTGGAATGCCTCCCTGAACCCTTTCTCTAAGAACTGGGTCTCATCCACAGGTCCTACTTAAGAGGCGAGTGTAGCTCCCATAATAATACCATGTGACTCAAATTCTTTGCCCCGGCTGATTGGACTGGGGTAAGCACCCAGTCCTAGCTAGAATAGTCAGATATTCTCCTGAAAATGAATTTGTTCACCAAAAATATGAAGTTTTGAACCCCTGGAGTGAAAAGTTTGGCAGAATTCTAATCAGTTAGCCATATTTGATCATACTGTCTGTATTCCAAGGGCAAGTAAACTGGTTGGCTGAAAGACTGTGAACAAAACTCAGTGAAAGAGAGAAAAGGAAGAGAGTAACTTCCCTTTCTGACTTTGTTCTTTCTTTCACTGGTCCTTCGTGAGACTCAGCTATGCGTCCTAAACTTGGGTGCGTTGAGATAAACCCATGTCCTTTCCAAAACGTCCCCTCTTGCTTACGAGTTAGAATGCTTGTCAGCATCTTATATCCAAATAGTCTAAATCAGGCCAGCTTAAAAAAGCCTGTTTCCCATCTCAGGAAAGACACCTTTAGCTGTTAGCAACTCAATAGAAATATGGACTCTGGAAGAGAAAATTATGGGGAATTCAGAAATTGAATAAAACACAAATTTTCCCACACAAATTTTAGGCATCGGCGGCTCATGCACAAATTGGAGCACTTGCACCTTCTTTCCCCCAAATTGAAGGGAAGTAGTTTTTAGTGAGAAAAATAAGATACTACAAATATTAGGAGAGAGGGGCAATTTTATCAACTGTATCAGGAGAAGTAAAGCCAAGGACTGCCTGGAAGACGTTAAATTATGGAGGGTTCAATGGGACAGAATGGACACAGGGGGAGGAGAGAAAGAAACTGCCTGCCTACCTCTGTTCTAGACTTCTTGATAGAACTATTTATGAGAGTTCACCAGGGGAGGAAAATTTCTAAAATGATTCAGGACACAAACTGGTCATGAATAAAGGCTATGAATTTAGCAAAATATGTTCTATGATCAGTATCTCAGGAACTTAAGCGTGGCTCTAGGTGTAGTAGACAATATCCATTGACTTGACAAAACGGTTCGTTTTGCATTCTGCTAACAAAACCCTGATTTCATATGGAAGACAGTAAGTCCAGTCCCAGGAGACGAATCCTGATTGGTCAAAGTAAATAATAGCACTCTCAATCCCTTTTCTGGTGATTGATTTCAGAATAGAACCACAACCAAACTTTGGCCAATGAGATGTAAGATTATGTCTACCAGGGGTTTGTGAGAAAACTGTTTCTCCATAGTAAGAAAGAGTATATGAGAAGGAAGTCTTTTTTTCTCCTCTTCCCTTCATTACCACATTGGAAATTGTCAGACAGTGCATAAGCTGCTATGGTTATTTTGTGTCAATGAGGGACAAGCCAAGATAATCACGGAGATTTCAACCTAGATCCCTGATATCCCTGAGCTTCTGGTGAAAAAGATTGAAAAAGACTGTTCCCTGAATTCTCAAGTGAATCAATAAATCTCTGTGTTAGTTAAGCTACTTAGGGTTGGCTACTCTGTTACAGACAAAAGTATCATAATTGATACAGTAGGAAAGGGAAGCAGAGAAAAAATCCAGTGGAGGGAAAGATAGCCCTAACAAGACCAAAATCACATATTCAGTAAAATACCAGAAGATGCTGGCTGGGATTTAAGATAACTCCATATCAAAATTTATGATCAGAACCAACACTGTTCGTCTAGGCGAGTCAAGGGGACTAGAAAATGTTTACACTTGAGTTTGTGTGGTTAGCATAGTGCTGGATGGGGGTGGTGGGGTGATGTGCTGTTTTCGAGTATACATCGTTGGGTTTCTACTCATTTGAAAAGTATGGTGATTTGAATCCAGCATATAAACTTCTGGTGCACCTTTAAATCTGTTGAAGTGAACAAATGAGTGTAGGGTGGTCTGTGCTATAGTCTCATGGTACTAGACAAATCACCACCCAACTGAATACTTCCTGGGTCCGTAGCTCAGAATGTTAATGTTTAATGATTTGCCAAGCAATTTTTGTTTTATGTCATGTATTACAGAGTGTTAAAGCTAAGAGTGTCATTCTAGATCATTTAATCCAACTGGGAAAGCAAATACACTAATTCTGGAAATTCAAGGCATAGAGTTCGAGATTTTAGTTCAGGGCAAAGATCTTGGGAATAGTGGAAAATAGGAAAAAACCATTAACAAAGCTAGAATGAGAAAAACCTGAATTGGAGGGAGAGGTTTGGGGAAATTGCTTCAATACCTGCTGGTGCTTGCAAATCTCATACCTGGGCAGGAAGGGGCACTGAAAGTTTATCTCTTTTAAGGAATGAGGGACAGTATAGATGCATAGCTAAGAAAAGGTATAGTGGAAACCGAAATCTAGTTTACTAACTTCCAGTCCAATTTCTTTTCCACTTTACCCATTGTTGAGTTAAAACTGTAGCAAAGGATAATAATGGTGATAAATAGGTGAGTTCTAGAATCAGAACCAGCCCTGGGAAGACCCCTGATTTCATATGGAAGACAGTAAGTCCAGTCCCAGGAGACGAATCCTGATTGGTCAAAGTAAATAATAGCACTCTCAATCCCTTTTCTGGTGATTGATTTCAGAATAGAACCACAACCAAACTTTGGCCAATGAGATGTAAGATTATGTCTACCAGGGGTTTGTGAGAAAACTGTTTCTCCATAGTAAGAAAGAGTATATGAGAAGGAAGTCTTTTTTTCTCCTCTTCCCTTCATTACCACATTGGAAATTGTCAGACAGTGCATAAGCTGCTATGGTTATTTTGTGCTACAGTCTCATGGTACTATATGGTACTCCCATGTTAACCTTGATTAAGTGCTCAAAATTCCATCTGTTCGACTTCTCTTAAATCACCTTGAAGCTAAAAGCCATGGGTTTCTACCCACGCTCAAGGTACTCAGCCCTCCTGGCAAAACAGTATGGAGAGTGATCACTCTAAAAATACAAATAGACCTCATTTTCTTGGAGGAATGCTATTTCTTATTAAGTCACTGACTCTGTATTCTGCTTGTCTTTTTTTCTCCATTTCTGATTTGATGATAGTGAAATGACAGCAAGGACACCCTCTAGAGAGGGGACAAAGTTTACCTGTAATGCTGAAACTTCCCTTTGTTGTCTACTGGCTTCCCCATGGGTATGACCCTCTCCTAGAGAAGGTTATCACTTTTAATTCAATAAATAGTAGTTGAACTGAGCGCTTCAATAATTTCCCCCTTCTCTGGTATTTAGGAAAAATATGTCAATAGGAGACATGCTCTCTTCTCATTCTTTCTAAATACTTGAATCCAGCCCTCCCCACCAATGTAAGAGACTTTAAAGACAAGGACTAATGAACACCTGATTTTGCTCTGATGAACAGAAGAAGAAAGAAATATTGTATACTTACTGAGCTATGGAAATAGCCTGGGCTGCAAGGATGTGGCATTCATTCATCTCATTAGGATAATACACCATAGATCTATCTTCACTCATTTGGTTCTTCCAGGATTGGAGAGCATGGTCACTCACATAGCCTAGATGCTTGCAAGAGCTACCAACATGCTGTCTTTGTAAGACAGACCCACACATAGGGCAAAAGGAGCGTTGGGCTTTCAGTCACCCACTTTAAAGCGAGAGAAGGACTTGGAGGGTGTCGGAGACCATTGTCATCATTTTGATCATGCAATGCCTAAATTGGCTTCACTCTCTTTCTAAATGCCCGAGGTTGAAAAATTCTTAATTCTCCCAAGAGAAATTAAGAAAGTCCTACTATAAGTGTTAAAGAAACTAAATATTTATTTAACAATATTCTTACAAAGAAAACTTTCAGTGAAGAGATTTTTGGAAAAGTCATACCAAACTACCAATAAAGATGTATTTCCAATCTTATACAAACTATTCTAGGGAATAAAGAGAAGATAATCCCTAACTCTGACAGTTAATAATAGAAAAACATTCTCAAAGGATTGAATGTGCTTGCAGTTAAGTTTCAGATGTAATTGGTGGTCCTCCCTCTTTGTAAGCCTATCTTAGAAAGGGTACAGTCACTTGCCAAACATCAGTTAAGAACGTAGACACTGTCCTTTCATCTCTTCCATACATTTGAGAATGTAGTATTCCCAAATTTGGCAAATATGAAATATCTGAGAAGTTGAGCAAAGATAAAATATTTCATATATACTTATACTAAAAAAGTATTTGTTGTTGATGTGAAATTCAAATTTAGTTAGGAGGTCTGTATTTTGCCTGGCAACCCTACCCGTGTGGCAATGCTAAGTTGCTCTCCGTTCATAGAAAAGATTTTTTTTTTTGAGGAAGATTAGCCTTGAGCTAACATCTGCCACCAATCCTCCTCTTTTTGCTGAGGAAGACTGACCCTGAGCTAACATCTGTGCCCATCTTCCTATACTTTATATGTGGGACACCTGCCACAGTATGGCTTGACAAGAAGTTTGTAGGTCTGTACCTGGGATCTGAACTGGCAGACCCCGGGCCGCCTAAGCGGAATGTGTGAAATTAAACACTGCGCCACCAGGCTGGCCCCCATGGAAAAGATTTTGGCCAAGATCCCATCCCCCCTTCAGGTGAGGGAACTGACGAAGTGCTTCATTTTCACACAACATGTGAGTCTGGGAAGGTGGTGGCAGTGAGGTATTGAGTCATACGATGGTCTGAAAATATTTAGATTCATTAAAAATCTCACCCTTCTTCACTCATGTCAGCGGTGCTTTTCAAAGATGTCATCATTTATTCAATTTTCCAGTAATTCAAGAAATATTAATAGAAATCTTGCCTGATATTGTCTGTGCCACTCCTCTGGAGATGTCAGGCTGATTAGCCCAAGGAGGGTTGTTGGTTCTCCAAATGTTGAGATTTTTTCTTGTTCTAAGGAAGAGAGCTTCCAGTGCTCTACATGTCACTACTATAAATGTAAGTCCAAGTAATTCCTTTTTTTACTATATTTTACAAAAGTTATGGTAGAAGGTGGGTTGCAAATTAAAGAAAATGAAAGGACTGTTCACAGCAAATGCTTTAAGAAGCACTGTTCTAAATAACATCAGACCCCACTAAGGCTGCATGGGTCACACCATCAGGAGGAATGTGCAGTACACTGTATGGGACATCAATGTCTTCCTTCCATACAGTATAACTCCTTTGTGAACAGGGCCTATGTGCTCATCACAAATGCACTGTTGGGAATATACACTTGGTCATATTCTCAGCGGTCTGTATGAAACTGGACAGAGGCAAGACCTAGATTTCCTCCCACACCCAATTCTTCCTCAGAATCTTGTTATGAGACTGGAGCACAAAAGCACACAAGTATGCAAAAAAATAATTTTTATTGCTCTCTGAAACCTTAGGCCATGGAACATGCAAAAAAGCCTGACATGAGGCTGAGGAGGAGGGAAGTTCAGAATGAGGTGGTGAGGTTGGCTGAGTGGAGAAAATACTCCTGTCCTGGGTGGGTCTTCACACTGGTCCCAAGTCCATGATGAGCTGCATACCAGACTCAGGGAGCTGACTCTCAGCTCTCCTAGGCCCTGAACTTGCAGACATAGGGCAAGTACGAATCACAGTTATAATCTTTCCATTTCAGATATCCTGGAGAGACAAGAGAACTAAAGTGAATGGGACTGGTGGAGCTGGTGAAGCCAAGGGGGGTTCTCTCAGACTCTGGCCTAGGATCCAGAGCCTCTATCTCCTCTTGGCCAGAATCCCACTCCAGGGAAAGGAGATTCAAAGAGAGTTGAGATGAGAGAAGACAAAGATGGGGAAAGGCAAGCCAACATTGCATATCCTAGCTGAGGAGCATTCCCTGAAATTCAAGCTTAGAAATGGGGGATGAGAGGATGGAAAAGACCGGGCACGAGGTAGCTCCTCTGTCTCTTACCTGTGCTTCGTGACACGCTCCCGCAGTAGCCAGGGTTTGGGGTGGTGGGGGGAATTTTCTCCCAAGCACGGTAATGCGTAAGATCAGTACTACTCCACTCCCATCCACCTGCATCAGGCTGATAGCCCTATGGAGTAGAGGATGACAACAGGGGAGGTTGAATGGTCATTCGAGTTCTCAGTGCATCATCTCCTCAGCTGGAACACTTGATCCCTTCCCCAAAATCGTGACAGTTGGTCTGTGCCTCCAGGTGCTGCTCAGAGTTTTCCTCTGGGAAGCTCCCACTAATCCCTCCTCCTACTGGGAATTCCCAAAGCCAAAATAACACAGAACAATGGAAACACTCAGAGTAGCACATTACTGGCGAAACAATTGGTGGTGCATTTGTAATTACCCTCTGATACTCAATGACAATGTCTGTTCTTTAGGAGCAAAATGCCTTGTATCTTCACTTAGGTTCCCTAAGCACAGTATGTGTAATATTCAGGGAGACTCAGAGAATGAATGACAAGACCTCATGCATGAATTGTGCACAAAACGTGCCCAAAGGCAGATTAACTGCAGCTGGAGACTGGGACCATCCACAGAACTCAGCTACTCAGCTTTCTTCGAGGTTCTCCCTTTCCCCTGAAAAGCCCGCTGGATATCTAAGCTCCCAGGCTCTCTAGGGTATTTCCTGGGCAGGTATATGGGCCAAGGTGCAGACCTGGATGGCCACAGCAGTGTGAGAGGGAACAAGAGGAGAAAAAGTAATCGCACCTGTGTGGGGTCATTGAGCCCAATCCAGACATATGAGTAGGAGTGGGCAGAGTTCTTGACCAGTGAGGCCACGAAGGATGCTTCAACTGCACTGAGGATGGACACAAGGTGTCCCGAGGGCCGCTTCTGGCAGGCCATCTGTGTGAGGAAGAGAGACACTCAGGAGCAGCTTGAGATGTCACTGGGGAAGGGGCCGGCAGAGATAGGTGAGAAGCATTGTGTTTGCAAAAGATGAGGGTGCTCATTCTCTCTTTCAGGAAACTCTGTAGAATGGAAACCACACCGGAACCCTGGTCTCTAGTGCACTTCCCCCTATAACTGCTAGCGCAAATTCAGCTACTCACATCTGCATCCATCCAAGATTTTGCTGTCAGAAAAAAGGCATAGCAGTAGGAGCCATAGGCTTTGGAGCCTTTGGGACAGTTGATCCCTGAAGCGAGCGCGTCCTGCGGGGAGTCTTCACCTGGGATGGAAGGAAATAAAGGCGAGGGATGCAGAGAAATGGAGAGTGGGGATTAGTTTTAGGAGGCGACTCTGGGGAATACCTATGAGGCCAGTGTTTGGGGAAGTGACACTATACTCCTGACTACCTCTCACTGTTGCTACCACTTTCAGGATCCTGGATCTTGAACCAGCCTCATTAAATGAGGAATCATCTCTTTTCTTTTATCCTTCTCCCATATTCAAAATTCCACCTCTTCCCCAGCTCTGGGCTGACTGTGCCTACAGTTAGCTCTCCATTCATTCTACCTCCCCATATCTCATTACTGACCCCTCATGCTTTCCCTGTTCAACCTACCAACATAAATAAGAGTCCATTGAGAAAATGGGAAATCATCTCGCTCCAGTGTAAATGGACCACTGGAGTGCCTCTGCCGCTAGTTACCCCGAAGGAAGGAGTGAGGATGGAGAAACTGTAGGCGGTTCATTTTGTGGGGATATACCTCACTGTGACCACGTTTGTCACACAGGAGCCTTCCTCCTCTTTGCCCTGAGCACTCACAGGAAACCCAGTGCAAGAAGCAGAATAATCTCACCTTGGACCTGAGATAGGAGCATCAGGCAGGAGAGCAGCACCCAGGATACGCTGCAGAGGGCCATGGGAGGAGCCATCTTTTGTGTAACTGAGGAGGCAATCAGAGATCACTTAAGGAAGTATGGTCAGAGAGAGAGCACACAGAGAGCCCTTTGTTCTGCCTCTTGTCTTTTGTTGTGTCTAATCCCCTAGGAATCTTGATGTTGGTGACATCTGTCCCCTTCTAAAGTTCTAGAAAAGTATTGGAATGTATACAGCCTACTCCCTCTGAGATTTCCCAGGACAGCCCTTGCTGAGTCTCAGAGTTGCAGTGTTGTCTGAGCACTGGCATCCTCCTAAAACCTTCCCCCAAATGTGTGAGGTAAAACCCCTGCCACGAGTCTCTCCTACTCTTGCTGCCACTTACCTGTGTTGCAGGGGTCAGTGAAGGTTGGTCAAGTCAGAAAACACTGGGCTTTTATAAGGGATCGGGGGGGCGGGGCACTGAAATGAATTACAGGGGTGTGGAGCCAGATCAGGGGGCATGGGGATGGGCTTGGCGTTGGTTCCAGGAGATTCCCAGCACTGGGATAGACTCTTCCTGGCAAAGGCTGGGAATTGCCCTGGGACTGCTTCCTGCTGGTTAACAGGCCAGCACTTTCTCAGGAACAGGTGAACTTTTCCTTTACCCAGCCTTGCCCAGGTAACTTGTTCTGAAAAACGTACTGGAATGAAGGCAGCCCTGTGGCACAAATTCTGATGGTTCATAGTTCATTAAGTAATGTGGAACTGGAAAGAAAGGGAAAGGATTCAAAGTGTAATTTTTGAGCCATCTACCAAGAACTCACTCCTGTAGGCATATATTCATACATTTCTTTGAACCTTGTGTTTTAAGACTAAATAAAAACATATGAAGAAATAAAAATTGAGTGGGAATAGGAAACGGAATAGTGGTGAGGACAAAGCTTTGTTTGAGGAAAAACAAACAGTGGAAAACAAAGTAAGGAGAAGTGGTTCAGAGCTGCTGCTTCAAGATTGCAGCAAGGTGCGAAGGACACATGGAATAATCTCGTAAATCCATAGGCAAGGCGGGATGGGAAGGCACAGCAGATAAATAGGCTTGTGTTCCAGCCACCTCTTTGGGACGACAGAATAGTTCCTCAGCTCAGGTCAAGTCTGAGCTGGCAATTTGCTTCTTCAGAGTGGCATTCTCCGATTGTGTTCTGCAGGCCATGGGGGCCTTCAAGACCCTTGTAGGGGGACCGTTCAGTTTTAATTTTCATAATTATATTAATATGTTGCTTGTGTTTTTCACCTTGTTGACGCTTGTGCTGATGGGGCTAAAGCAAAGGTGGTTAAGAGTTCTGGTGCCTTCACATTAGTTGAGGCAGTGACATCCACCTGTATTCTTCAGATGCATATACTTGCAGCAAACAAAACAGAAATTTTCACTTAAAAATGTGCTTGATAGACTTGGTGAAACAGTAAAGATAATTAATTATCGTTAATCTCAACCCTGCAATACATTTGTTTTAATATTCACTATGACAATGGGAAGTCTACACGCTAAAGTATAATGGTTGTCTTAAGGAAAAGATTCTGTAACAGAGTTTAAGCTACAGTTTTCATTGAACACACTTCTTATATGAAAAATGGACTGACAGACAAACCTATTATTCACATCAGGGTTTATTGTTGACATTTTTTCAACAATGATCAAAGTAATTTAGTAAATAAATATTTAAAATCTACTGTTTTAATATCTACTATTGGAAATATGAATAACCCATATGAACAAAAATTCTTTGTTGTTCTCTGTAATTTTTAATTGAGTATTTTTGACATATTATATTAATTTCCGATGTACAACATAATGATTTGACATTTATATACATCACGAAGTGATCACTACTGCACTTCTAGTTACCATCGTCTCCATACAAAGTTAAAAAGTTTTCTCTTGTGATGAGACTTTCAATATCTACCCTGTTAGCAACTTTCAAATGTGCAATGCAATATTCTTGACCATAGTCAACATGTTGTGCATTACATCACCATGACACATTTATTTTGTAACTGGAAGGTTTTTATTTTTTTGTATTAAGGAAACATTGATTTATGATAGTTTGTAAATTTCAGGTGTACATCATTATATCTTGATTTCTGTGTAGACTAGATTATGTTCACCACTCAAAGACTAATTACCATCCACCACAGCACGCCGGTGCCCTATTACTGCTTTTGCCCTCCTCCTTCCCCATTTCCCTTCTGGTAACTACCAATCTAATCTTTGTATCTCTGTGTTTGTGCATTGTTGTTGTTGCGTATATCTTCCATTTATGAGTGAATCATATGGTATTTGACTTTCTCCCTCTGACTTATTTTGCTTAGCATAATACCCTCAACGTCTATCTGTGTTCTTGCAAATTTCATATTTTTATGGCTGAATAGTATTCCATTTTGGATATATATACCACATCTTCTTTATCCATTCATTCATTCATGGGCACTTAGGTTGTTTCCAAGTCTTGGCTATTGTGATTAATTCTGCAATGAGCACAGGGGTGAAAATATCTTTTGCATTTATGTTTTCATGTTCTTTGGATAAATACTCAGAGAGGAAATAGCTGGATCATATGGTAGTTCTTAATTTTTGAGGAATCTCTATACTGTTTTCCATGGTGGCGGCACCAGTTTACATTCCCACTCGCAGTGTAGGATGGTTCCCTTTTCTCCACATCCTGTCCAACACTTGTTATTTCTTGTCTTCTCAATTATAGCCATTTTGATGGGCATGAAGTGATATCACATTGTAATGTTGATTTATATTTCTCTAATGATTAGTGATGTTGAACATCTTTTCACATGCCTGTTGACTATCTCTATATCTTTTTTGGAAAAATGTCTGTTCAGATCCTTTGTCCATTTCTTAATTGGGTTGTTTGCTTTCTTGTTGTTGAATTGTATGGGTTTTTTTGTATATTTGGATATTAATGCCTTATCAGATACATGGTCTGCAAATATCTTTTTCCAATTGTTATGTTGTCTTTTAATTTTGTTGATGGCTCCCTTTGCTATGTAGATGCTTTTTAGTTTGATGTAGTCCTAATTTGTTTATTTTTCCCCCTTGCCTGGTGAGACGTGGTATTCAAAAACATACTACTAAGACTGAAGTCAAAGAGTGCACTGACTATATTTTCTTGTAGAAGTTCTATGGTTTCAGGTCTTACATTCAAGTCTTTAATCCATTTTGAGTTAATTTTTGTGTATGGTATAACACAATGATCTATTTTAATTCTTTTCATGTCTCTGTCCAGTTTTCCCAGCAACATTTATAACAGAGACTTTCCTTTCTACAATGAGTGTTTTTGGCTCCCTTGTCAAAAATTAGCTGTCCATAGATGTGAGGATTTATTTCTGGGCTCTTGATTCTGTTCCATTGATCTGTGGGTCTGTTTTTGTGCCAGTACCATGCTGCTTTGATTACTATGGCTTTGTAGTAATTTTAAAGTCACAGATTGCGATGCCTCCAGCTTTGTTCTTTTGTCTCAGCATTTCTTTGGCTGTTTGGGGTCTTTTGCTGTTCCATACAAATTTTATGATTCTTTTTTCTATTTCCGTGAAAAATTTCATTTTGACGTTGATAGGGATTGCATCAAGTCTGTACATTACTGTAGGAAGTATAGACGTTTTAACTATGTTAATTCTTCCAATCCGTGAGCAAGGAATATTTTTACATGTCTTTGTGTCTTCTTCTATTTCTTTCAACAGTTTTTTATAGTGTTCAATGTGCAGTTCTATCACCTCTTTGGTTAAACCTATTCTTAGATATTTTATTCTTTTTGTTGTGATTGTAAATAGGATTGCATTCTTGATTTGTCTTTCTGTCATTTCTTTGCTAGTGTATAGAAATGCAACTGATTTTTGTATGTTGACTTTGTATCCTGCAACTTTACTATATTCGCTTATTATTTCTAGCAGTTTTTTGATGGATTCTTTAGGGTCTTCTATATGTAAAATTATGTCATCCACAAGTAGTGACAGTTTTATTTCTTCCTTTCCAATTTGAATCCCTTTTATTCCTTTTGCTTGTCTAATTGCTCTGGCTAGGGCATCCAGTTAAACAAGAATGGTAAAAGTGGGCAAGCTTGTCTTATTCCTGTTCTTGAAGGACAAGCTTTCAGTTTTTCACCACTGAGTGTGATATTAGCTATGGATTTTTCATATATACCTTTTACAATGTTAGTAATGATGTTAGTAATAGTGACCTTAGTAATAATGATGTTAGTAATATAACATTAGTAATAATGTTATAATGAAGGTACTTTCCCTCTATATCCATTTTATTCGTAGTTTTGTAAAATCAGAAATAGATGCTGTCTTGTTGAATGTTTTCTCTGCATGTACTGAGATTATCATGTGATTTTTATCCCTCATTTTGTTAATGTGGTATATAACATTAATTGATTTGTGGATGTTTAACCATCCCTGCATCCCTGGAATGAATCCCACTTCATCATGGTGTATGATCTTTTTAATGTACTGTTGTATTTGATGTTCTAGTATTTTGTTGAGCATTTTTGCATCGATGTTCATCAGTGATATTGGCCTGTAGTTTTCCTTCTTTGTGTTGTCCCTTTCTGGTTTTGGTATCAGGGTAATGTTGGCCTCATAGAATGAGTTAGGAAGCTTTCTCTCCTCTTCAATATTTTGGAAGATTTTGAGAATGACAGGTATTAAGTTTTGTTTAAATGCTTGGTAGAATTCACTGGGGAAGCCATCTGTTCCTGGACTTTAGTTTTTTGGGAGGTTTTTGATTACCATTTCAATCTCCTTACTAGTGATCAATCTATTCAGATTCTTTATTTTTTCTTGATTCAGTTTTGGAAGGTGGTATGATTCTAAGAATGTATCCATTTCTTCTAGATTATCCAATTTGTTGCCGTATAGCTTTTAGCAATATTCTCTTATAATCTTTGCATTTCTGAGGTGTCCATTGTAATTTATCCTCTTTTGTTTTTGTTTATTTGAGCCTTCTCTCTCTCTTTTTTTTTTTTTTTTTGGTGAGTCTAGACAGTTTTGTCAGTTCTGTTTATCTTTTCAAAGAATCAGTTCTTAGTTTCATTAATTTTTTTCAATTGTTTTTTAGGTCTCCATCTTGTTTGTTTCTGCTCTGACTTTCTTTCTTCTACTGATTTTGGGCTTTGTTTGTTCATCTTTTTTTTAGTTCCTTTAAGCGCATTGTTAGATTGTTTATTTGAGATTTTTCTTGTTTCTTGAGGTAGGCCTGTGTTATAAAACACTTCCATCTTATTACTGCATTTTCTCTATCCCATAAATTCTATGTCATATTTTCATTTGTCTTCAGGTATTTTTTGATTTCTCCTTCGATTTCTTCACTGATGAATCATTGTTCAGTAGCATTTTGTTTAATCTCACATATCTGTGGCTTATCTGACTTTCTTCATGTAGTTGATTTCTGGTTTCATACTGTTGTGCTCAGAAAAGATGCTTAGTATTATTTCAGTCTTCTTAAATTTATTGAGACTTGTCTTGTCGCCTAATATGAGCTCTATCCTGGAGAATGTTCCTTGTGCATTCAAAAAGAATGTGTATTCCATAGTGTTTGGTTGGAATGTTCTGTGTATGTCTACTAAGTCCATCTGGTCTGATGTCTCATTTAAGGCCAATGTTTCCATATTGACCTTCTGTTTGGATGATCTATCTATTGATGTAAGTGGTGTGCTAAAGTCCCCTGCTATATTGGGTTGCAGTCTATTTCTCCTTTTATGTCTGTTAATAAGTGCTTTGTATATTTAGGTGTCCTATGTTGGGTGAGTAGATATTTACAGGTGTTATAGCCTCTTGTTGGATTGTTCCCTTTATCATTATGGAGTTACCTTCTTTGTCTCCCGTTACAGTTTTTGTTTTAAAGTCTATTTTTTTCTGATATAAGTGTTGCTACACCAGCTTTTCTATTGTTGCCATTTGCATGGAGTATCTTTTTCCATCCCTTCACTTTCAGTTTGTGAGTGTCTTTAGGTCTTAAGTGTGTCTCATATATGTAGCATATACATGGATCTTTTTTTAAAATCCATTCAGGCATCTTCTGTCTTCTGACGGGAGCCTTTAGTTCATCGACATTGAAAGTAGCTACTGATGGCATGTACTTACTGCCATTTTGTTACTTTTTTTTCCTGGGTGTTTTAGCAGTTCTTTTCCGCTCTTTTTTTCTTCTCTTGCTCTCTTCCCTTGCAATTTTATGGCTTTCTTTAGTATTATGTTTGGGTTCCTTTCTCTTTATTTTTTGTGTATTTATTTTAGGTTTCTGGTTTGTGATTACCATGAGGTTCATATATAATAACCTATTTCTATAGCAATCTATATTAATTTGATGGTCTCTTAAGTTTGACCTCTTTCTAAAAGTCCTGCGCTTTTACTGCCTTTCTCCCAAATTTTAAGTTTTTGATTTCATATTTAACCTCTTTGTGTGTGTGTGTGTATCCCTTAACCTCTTATCATGGAGATAGATATTTTTAGTACTTTTGTCTTTTGACCTTCCTACTAGCTTTAGGAGGTGACATTTACCGTGTATTTGCCTGTAGCAGTGATTATTTTTCTTTGATAATTTTCTGATTCCTACTTGTGATTTTTTTTTTCTACTTAAACAAGTCCCTTTAACATTTATTGTCAGGCCGGTTTAGTGGTGATAAACTCTTGTAGTTTTTGCTTGGTTGGCTCTCTGTAGCACATGGCAGTTGTAGGCTCTCTCAGGAGTACGGATAGGTGGAGCTGGCCCCAGCTGTGGAAGTGCTCAATGATTTCAGGTGTTGAAAGGCAGGACCGATCCCTATGTGGCTGTTTGAGAGGCCAACAGGACAAGTCAGCTGTGGCCAACATGCCCCACTACCCACAGGCCCACCCACCCCAGTAATACAGGCACGTATGCATGCATGCCACCTGGATTCAAGGCAGACTCACTCCCTCAATGCAGAGGTCCCTCAGACTATGACTATCTGGGCCCACAAGTGCACCACAGGCTTGATAGTGGGCAGGGCCAGTTCCTGGGGTGGACTGCCTGCCCTGACTGGGCTCAACTAAATTGGTGTTCTAGGGGCAGCGCAAACCCCAGGACTAACATGGGTAGAAGACAGAATCCAATGGCGGCTGCCAGCATCTTTGTTAACATGACTGAATTAGGACAAAATAACGACTGTTGCTAGCGTCTCACATCTCTGGAATTTTGTACCTCTTGATGTCCTTTACCCATTTCAACACTCACCCAAGCCCAGTCTCCCATGGCAACCATCAATCTTTTCTCTGTATCTATGAGTTTGGATTTGTTTTACTTGTTGGTTTGTTTTGTTTTTTAGATTCCACATACAAGTGAAGTCATATGGTATTTGTCTTCTCTGACTTATTCCACTTAGCATAATATACTCAAGGCCCATCCATGTTGTCACAAATGGCAAGATTTCATTCTTTTTTATGGCTGAATAGCATTTCGTTGCGTATAAATATATGCCAATTATTTTTAATCCGGTCATCCGTTTATGGACTTTTAGGTGGTTTCCATGTCTTGGTTAATGCAAATAATGCTTCAGTGAACGTAGTGGTGCATATGGCTTTTCAAATTAGTGTTTTTGTTGTCTTCAGAGAACTACCCAGCGGTATCGCTCAACCATATAGTCATTCTCTTTTTAATTTTTCAAGGAACCTCCATATTGTTCTCCATAGTGTCTGCACCAATCGACGTTTCCACCAGCAGTACACTGAAGAGGGTTCATTTTTCTCCACATCCTCACCAACACTTGCTATTTTTTGTCTCTTTAATAGTAACCATTCTGACAGGTGTGAGATGCTAGCTCATTGTGGTGATATTAAGAAAATCTTGAAAATCTTACTATAACTGTTAAAGAAATTTAATCTATATTTAAAATCTTCTCACAAAGAAGACTTTATGTTAACAGATTTTTTGCAAGAGTTCTACCCCACTACCAAGAAACATAGATTTCCAATCTTATACAAACTTTTTTAGAGAATAAAGAGCAAATGCTCCCTAACTCTGACAGATAATAATACAAAAACATTCTGTATCGAAAGAACTGATGTGCTTATAGTTAAGTTTCAGATGCAATTGGTGATCCCCACCTCTGAAGATAAGCAGCCTATCTTGGAAAGGTTACAGAAGCCTTGCCAAACATCATTTAAGAAAGAAGGCATTGTCTATTCATCCCCGATATTCATTTCAGAATGTAGAGGCCCACGTGTAGTATCACCAAATTTGGCATATGTGCAATATCTGTCTACTTGAGCAAAGATGTATTATTTGGCATATACTTATACTAAGAAAGTTTTTGCTGTTTATCTGGAATTCAAATTTAGCTAGGAGTCCTGTATTTTACCTGGCAACCCTACCACTGGAGCAATGCTGAGTTGCTCTAGGCCCATAGAAAAGATTTTGGCTGAAGTCTCATCCTCTAGATGAGGAAATAGACCAAGTGCTCTATTCTCACAACAGATGTGAGGTTGGGAGGGTGATGGCAGTGAGGTGGTGAGTCATATGATGGTCTAAAATATTTAGATGCATTGAAAATGGTGCCCTTCATCACTCATGTCAGTAGTGCTTTTCAAAGAAATCATCATTTATTCAATTTTTCAGTCATTCAAGACATACTAATAGAAATCTGGCCAGATGTTAAGTCTGCCCAACTCCAGTCAAGATTGAGGCCAGAATATGTTTCCAGAACACAGGAGAGAAAACCCATTGGGGCCCTTTCTTGCAAATACTCAGCAAAGTGATTCCGTTCCACTCCTCTAAAGACAGGGCCTGCCCTAACGTGTGACCCAAGAAATAGTGCTGTTTCTCAAACTGATTGTTGCCTAGTCTATGGTGAGGTAGGGTGAGAAATCGAGAGGAAGATTTTAGAAAATTTTGTAGCTATTGGACAGATTTGCTTGGTTTTGGGAATTCAATATTTTAAAAATGGTCTTATAATACATATATTTTGGTTTTTTATTTCACTTACAGTAACTCTTTTTTAAAAAACGACTTTAATTTCCAGAATAGTCTTAGACGTACAGAATTACTGCAATGGTAATACAGGGCCTTACCATACAACCCACACCCAGTTTCCTTATTATTAACATCTGACATTAGTATAGTACTTGTGACAATTAGTGAGACATGTTGATACATTAGTATTAGTTAAAAGTCATATTCAGTTCAAATTGCCTTGGTTTTTACCTCATGTCCTTTAGGCTTTCCTTGTTCTTTGATGACGTTGACATCTTTGAAGAAAACTGGTAGGTATTTTGTATAATACACTTTTATTGGAATTTGTCTGATATTTTATTCTCACAATGAGACTGGGGTTATATATTTTGGGGAGGAAGATCACAGAGGTAAAGTGCCCTTCTCATACTGCTTCAAAGGTACCTCCCATCAAAAAGACTCATCACGGTTGCTGTTAGCCTGGATACCTGGCTAATGTAGTGATTGTCAGCTTTCTCCACTATCAAGTTAATCGTTTCTCTCCCCCTTCCACACTTTACTCTTGGGAAGAGTCACTATAGATGGTTCACACTTAGAGTGTAAGCAATTATGCTCCCCCTCCATGAAAATGGAAGAGATCCGTAAGTTATTTGGGATTTTTCTGCACAGGAGATTGGTCTTTTCTTATTAATTAAACATAAATATTAATTAATGCACACAAATATATATTAATTAATTGGATCAATATTGACTCATGACTGTTTGCATTAAACTCTGGGTGATAATCCAATACTACTTTATTGAATTGCACAAATACTTCCAACTCTGACCACTGGGAGCTCTTTCCATGGGCTCCCATGTCAAATTGACACAACCCCAACAGTATGTTTTTCTTTTTATATTCACTTCTTTACCTTCTGGCACTATCAGGTGCTTCAGGCTTATTTGATATGTTTACCGCCCATTCTTATATTCAACCATTTCTTTAAGAAGCTCTTGTTTCTTTTATTGCAGAATTTAATGAAAACCAAGATCTGGCATCAGAGATAAACCCACAAATATTGGATATTCTGTTCCATTTTTTTCCCAGCTTTAGTGAAGGACAATTTCTGTACAAAAAACTGCACATAATTAATGTATACAATTTAGTGAGTTTGTGCACTGCATACACTTGTGTTACAATCACCACAACCAAGGTAATAAATATAAACATTACTACTGAAAGTTTTCTCATGCCTCTTTTTTTGTTAGGGTTTGTCTGTGCGTGTGTGTGCGATAACAGCACATAACATGAGATATACCTTCTTAACAAATATTTAAGTGCACAATACCATACGTATTGTTAACTATAGATATTATGTTGTACCACAGATTCCGGAAGACTTTTCTTCATCTGTTGAGATGATGATGCACTTCTTTCCTTTATTCCATTAATGCGGTGATCACCTTGATTGATTTGTATGTGTTGAAACATCCTTGTACCCCAGGGATAAATCCCACTGGCTATGGAGTACGATGCATTTAATGTTCTGCTGACTTCAGTTTGCTAGTCTTCCGTTGAGGATCTTTGCATTTGTGTACATTAGGGATATTGACTGTAGTTTTTCTCTTCTTATGGTGTCTTTACTTGGATAGAAATCAAAATGGTTATGTTCTCTTCAGCACAAGAATCTGGTGGAGTTCCAGAAGGTAAAACCCCTGAAAGCATGAAGACTTCCCTAAGATGGCAGCCTCCAGGAGTTTCTCACTCTGAAAACCAATCCATGCTCAGAGTAGAGGCACTTGTTTAAATTAGCATTTGATATTTCTAACAATTTATGATTCTAGCAGCTCCTGATCCAGGTAAGCAGAAATGAGAAGGGCTCTACATATTTAGGTACCATGGTAGACATCAGGCTGATTACCCCAAGGAAATTTGTTGATTCTCCAATTGTTGAGTTTTTCTCTTGTTTTAAGAAAGAGAGTGACAGCTTCCAGTGCTCTACATGTAACCACTGTAACTGGGAGTGCAAGTCATTCTTTTCTTACTATATTTTATAGAAGTAACATTCCATGGTAGATTGCAAACTGAGGGAAAGAAAACTCCTTCACAGCAAATGATTTCAGAAGTGTTGTTCTAAATAACGTTAGACTGCAATAAGGCTGCTTGGGTCACACTATCAGGGGGAATGTGTAGGAGAGTGGGTGAGAGCCCAATGTCTTCTCCGTATGCAGTGTAACTCCTATGGGAACAGGGCCTGTATGTTCATCACAAATGCCCTGGTGGGAATAGACACTCGGTCATTTTCCCAAGGGTCTGCATGAAGCTGAACCAAGGCAAGACCTAGATTTTCTCGCACACCCACTTCTTCCTCAGAGTCTTGCTATGAGACTGCAGTACAAAAGCACACAAGTATGCAAAAAAAATTTTTTTATTGCCCTCTGAAAACCTAGGCCATGGACCACACAAAAAAGCCTGACATGAGGCTGAGGAGGAGGGAAGTTCAGAATGAGAGAAGTTCAGAATGTTGGGTGAGTGGAGAAGATACTCTATCCTGGGTGGGTCTTCACACTCGTCCAATATCCATGATAGCTGCATACCAGACTCAGGGAGCTGACTCTCAGCTCTCCTAGGCCCTGAACTTGCAGACATAGGGCAAGTACGAATCACAGTTATAATCTTTCCATTTCAGATATCCTGGAGAGACAAGAGAACTAAAGTGAATGGGACTGGTGGAGCTGGTGAAGCCAAGGGGGGTTCTCTCAGACTCTGGCCTAGGATCCAGAGCCTCTATCTCCTCTTGGCCAGAATCCCACTCCAGGGAAAGGAGATTCAAAGAGAGTTTAGATGAGAGAAGACAAAGATGGGGAAAGGCAAGCCAACATTGCACATCCTAGCTGAGGAGCATTCCCTGAAATTCAAGCTTAGAAATGGGGGATGAGAGGATGGAAAAGACCGGGCACGAGGTAGCTCCTCTGTCTCTTACCTGTGCTTCGTGACACGCTCCCGCAGTAGCCAGGGTTTGAGACAGTGGCGGGACTTTTCTCCCAAGCACGGTAATGCATAAGATCAGTACTACTCCACTCCCATCCACCTGCATCAGGCTGATAGCCCTATGGAGTAGAGGGTGGCAACAGGGGAGGTTGAATGGTCATTTGAGTTCTCATTGCATCATCCCCTCAACTGGAACACTTGATCCCTTCCCCCAAATTGTGACAGTTGGTCTGTGCCTCCAGGTGCTGCCCCAGAGTTTCCTCTGGGAAGCTCCCACTAATCCCTCCTCCTCCTGGGAATTCCCAAAGCCAAAATAACACAGACGGATGGAAACACTCAGAGTAACATGCTACTGGTGGAACAACAATTGGGGGTACATTTGTGTTTGCCCTCTGATACTCAACGACAATGTCTGTTCTTTAGGAGCAAAATGCCTTGTATCTTCACTTAGGATTCCCTAAGCACAGTATATGTAATATTCAGGGAGACTCAGAGAATGAATGACAAGACCTCATGCACGAATTGTGTACAAAACGTGCCCAAAGGCAGATTAACTGCAGCTGGAGACTGGGACCATCCACAGAACTCAGCTACTCACTTTTCCTCGAGGTCCTCCCTTTCCCCTGAAAAGCCCGCTGGATCTCTGAGCTCCCAGGCTCTCTAGGGTATTTCCTGGGCAGGTATACGGGCCAAGGTGCAGACCTGGATGGCCACAGCAGTGTGAGAGGGAACAAGAGGAGAAAAAGTAATCGCACCTGTGTGGGGTCATTGAGCCCAATCCAGACATATGAGTAGGAGTGGGCAGAGTTCTTGACCAGTGAGGCCACGAAGGATGCTTCAACTGCACTGAGGATGGACACAAGGTGTCCCGAGGGCCGCTTCTGGCAGGCCATCTGTGTGAGGAAGAGAGACACTCAGGAGCAGCTTGAGATGTCACTGGGGAAGGGGCCGGCAGAGATAGGTGAGAAGCATTGTGTTTGCAAAAGATGAGGGTGCTCATTCTCTCTTTCAGGAAACTCTGTAGAATGGAAACCACACCGGAACCCTGGTCTCTAGTGCACTTCCCCCTATAACTGCTAGCGCAAATTCAGCTACTCACATCTGCATCCATCCAAGATTTTGCTGTCAGAAAAAAGGCATAGCAGTAGGAGCCATAGGCTTTGGAGCCTTTGGGACAGTTGATCCCTGAAGCGAGCGCGTCCTGCGGGGAGTCTTCACCTGGGATGGAAGGAAATAAAGGCGAGGGATGCAGAGAAATGGAGAGTGGGGATTAGTTTTAGGAGGCGACTCTGGGGAATATCTACGAGGCCAATACTTGGGGAAGTGACACCATACTCCTGACTACCACTCACTGCCGCTACCACTTTCAGTATCCTGGATCTTGAACCAGCCCCATTAAATGAGGAATCATCTCTTTTCTTTTCTCCTTCTCCCATATTCAAAATTCCACCTCTTCCCCAGCTCTGGGCTGACTGTGCCTACAGTTAGCTCTCCATTCATTCTACCTCCCCATATCTCATTACTGACCCCTCATGCTTTCCATGTTCAACCTACCAACATAAATAAGAGTCCATTGAGAAAATGGGAAATCATCTCACTCCAGTGTAAATGGACCACTGGAGTGCCTCTGCCGCTAGTTACCCCGAAGGAAGGAGTGAGGATGGAGACACTGTAGGCGGTTCATTTTGTGGGGATATACCTCACTGTGACCACGTTTGTCACACAGGAGCCTTCCTCCTCTTTGCCCTGAGCACTCACAGGAAACCCAGTGCTAGAAGCAGAGAAATCTCACCTTGGACCTGAGATAGGAGCATCAGGCAGGAGAGCAGCACCCAGGATACGCTGCAGAGGGCCATGGGAGGAGCCATCTTGTGTGTAACTTCAGGAAGCAATCAGAGATCACTTAAGGAAGTATGGTCAGAGAGAGAGCACACAGAGAGCCCTTTGTTCTGCCTCTTGTCTTTTGTTGTGTCTAATCCCCTAGGAATCTTGATGTTGGTGACATCTGTCCCCTTCTAAAGTTCTAGAAAAGTATTGGAATGTGTACAGCCTACTCCCTCTGAGATTTCCCAGGACAGCCCTTGCTGAGTCTCAGAGTTGCAGTGTTGTCTGAGCACTGGCATCCTCCTAAAACCTTCCCCCAAATGTGTGAGGTAAAACCCCTGCCACGAGTCTCTCCTACTCTTGCTGCCACTTACCTGTGTTGCAGGGGTCAGTGAAGGTTGGTCAAGTCAGAAAACACTGGGCTTTTATAAGGGATCGGGGGGGCGGGGCACTGAAATGAATTACAGGGGTGTGGAGCCAGATCAGGGGGCATAGGGATGGGCTTGGCATTGGTTCCAGGAGATTCCCAGCACTGGGATAGACTCTTCCTGGCAAAGGCTGGGAATTGCCCTGGGACTGCTTCCTGCTGATTAGCTGATAAATAGGCTTGTGTTCCAGCCACCTCTTTGGGAAGACAGAATAGTTCCTCAGTTCAGGTCAAGTCTGAGCTGGCAATTTGCTTCTTCAGAGTGGCATTCTCCGATTGTGTTCTGCAGGCCATGGTGGTCTTCAAGACCCTTGTAGGGGGACCGTTCAGTTTTAATTTTCATAATTATACTAATATGTTGCTTGTGTTTTTCACCTTGTTGACGCTTGTGCTGATGGGGCAAAAGCAAAGGTGTTTAAAAGTTCTGGTACCTTCACATTAGTTGAGGCAGTGGCATCCACCTGTATTATTCAGATCCATATACTTGCAGGAAATAAAACCGACATTTTCATTTACAAATGTCCTTGATGAACTTGATGTAAGAGTAATATAGTTAACTTTTATAAATCTTTACCCTTGACTACATTTATTTTAATATTTTCTATGATTCAATGTGTAGTTTGCATAGTAAAGTATAATGGTTGTCTTGAGGAAAAATATTTGTAACAGAGTTTTCATGGAACATATTTCTTACATGAAAAATGGACTAACTGACAAACTTATTACTCCCATATGGGAATTTTATTGACATTTTCTTAAAAACAATATGTTAGTAAATAACTATTTTTAAAAACCCTGTTTTAATATCTAGTAGTATAAATATCAAGACCTGCTTTCTTAGCAACTTTCCAATATGCAATACAATATTCTTGACTGTAGTCACCATGCTGTACGTTGCATCCCCATGACATTTATTTTATAACTAGAAGTTTGTACCTCCTGATTCCCTTCATTGATTTCCCCCCTCTCAAATATTTTCTTCTCTGGCAACCACCAATCTCTTCTCTCTATGTACGAGTTTTGTTTTATTCTGCCTGTTTGTTTTGTCTTTTAGATTCATATAAGATAAATGAGGTAAATCATGTAAAGAAAGTCATGCGGCGTTTGTCCTTCTCTGTCTGACTTATTTCACTTAGCATAATACCCTCAAGGTCCATGCATGTTATCCCAAATAGCAAGATTTCATTCTTTTTATGGCTAAGTAGTATCTCATCGTATATAGATACCACATCTTCTTTATCCATTCATCAATGAATGGACATTTAAGTTGTGTTTCCATGTCTTGGCTATGGTAAATAATATGGCAATGGACAAAGAAATGCATATGTCTTTTTGAATTCGTGTTTTCATTTTCTCCAGATAAATATCCAAAAGTAGAATGGCTGGATCATATAGAAATTCTCTCTTTAATTTTTTGAGGAACATCTATACTGTTTCCCCTGGTGGTTGCACCCATATGCATACCCACCCACTGTGAACAGGTGTTTGCTTTTTTCCACCCTATCACCAATACTTATTTCTTTTCTTTTTTTGATAATAGCCATTCTGACAGGTGTGTGAGCAGTCCTTAATAAGTTTTAGGAGTCTAAAAGTGTCCTGAGATCAAAACAGTTTAAGAACTTCTGATTAACCCTGAACTATCAATTTCCAGGAAATATTGGGGATGGAGACAGATTTTATGTTTGACTACAAGGATACAGCCAGCCGCATATAGAAGCATATAGGTAACTTTAGGATAAATCACTCCATTTCACTAACAAATTAATTTAAGAAAATAAAGCAATATTATTCTCTTAACATCTGAGAGATGTATCAATCGAATACAATGTATAGATCATATTTAGATCCTGATTTAAACAAATGGGAAAAAATAATTATGAGACAATTGACTAAAAGTGAGCATTTGAAAATATGAAGGGATTGTATTACTTTTAGGTGCGATTATGGTATTGTAACTATATTATTTAAAGTGTTCTTATCATTTAGAAATACATAATAAAGTGCTTAGATATGAAATATGTTGTTCAGGATTTCCTTCAAAATAATCCAATGTGGTAGAGGTTAAGAAAGGATAGGTCCTCTATGATGGCTACACAGAGCTTCATTGTGCTATTCTCTTTGGGTTTTTTAAACTGTTTATCATAAGATGTTGGGGAAAAACTTGGGGGAAAAGAATTGAGGAGCAAAAATTGAGAAAGAAATCTTTAGGCCAATCTGACTCAAGGACATAGATATAAAATTCTTCACCAAAATACTAAGCAAATCAAATTCTCCAATGTATGTAATAAATGAAGAAAAAGAAGAGTTGATCTCAGAATGTAGAGATATTTTATTATGAGAAAGCATTAATGTTATCTTCACATTAAGAAATTAGAGAAAAATATATGATCGTCTTAAAGGAAAAAAATCATTCAGTGAAATTCTATACTTATTATTGAGTGATCAAAATTCTTAACATGGAAGGGGAAGATAGGAATTCCTTAACACAATAAAGAAACCTACAGAGATTCAAAAGTAAAACACTGAAAACATTTCATTAGAAGTCAGGAAGATAAAAGTCTCCCACCCTCACTGATTCTATTCAACAACATTATATTATAGAAAGTATGCTTAAAGAAGAAAAGGAAAATTAAAACGTGGAAAGAGAGTAAATGAAATTATCACTATTTGCAAATGATATGTTTTCTTCGTATAAAACTTAAAAGAATCTTCAAATTTAGTGTTAGAAACAATAGGAGAATGCAGCAAGCAAGGAGAATACAATAACAACATATAAATTCCATTTAAATTTTGTATTCCAATAACAGAGTTAGAAAAGATATTTTTAAGAAAGATACCAATTTGTGTGTGTGTGTGTGTGAAGAAGATCGGCCCTGAGCTAACATCTGCTGCCAATCTTCCTCTTTTCGCTTGAGGAAGATTGTCACCAAGCTAACATCTATGCCAAACTTCCTCTATTTCATGTGGGATGCTGCCACAGTGTCGCTTGATGAGCAGTGCTACATTGGTGCCTGGGATCCAAACTCACAAACCCTGGAACACTGAAGTGGAGCACACGAACTTAACCACTATGCCACCAGGCTGGCCCCTGATTTGTTTTAATAGGAAGAAAAATATGAAGTACCTAGGAATATATCTAACAAACAATAGTCAAGATCCCACCAAAAATTTTAAACTATAAAGAAGGTCTAAATATATGAAGGTATCTATCATGTTTATAGAGAGAAAGACTCAATACCCTAAAGTTGTTCCTTCTTGCTATATTGATCAGTGGAAGTGTAATTCGAATGCTGACAGGATTGTCCTGAGAATTTGATAAACTAATTTAAAAATTCATAGGGAAAAATAAAAAACCAAGAATAGTCAATAGGTTTCCTAAGAAAAACAACAAGGTAAAGACTTTTGTGTGATCTTATATCAAGACTTTTTACTATAAAGTAGTGTGAATATGAGGATAGCAAATTTGACCAGCGTAACAGAAGAGAGAGCCCAGAAACATAATTATGATATGTGGAAACTATAAATACAGAGGGTCTTTGCTGATCGGTTAGAAAGAATGGGTTAAATAATTTGAGTTCAATGGTTATCCATATGAACAGAAAATAAATTGGGCCCTACTCCTTAAAACATGAACATCTTAGGGCAGAAAGAAATTTTACTCTATGTTTCTAGATTCTTCTGGCTGGCCTCAGAATTAAACTGACATGAGAGAGAATAACAGGAGAAAATCAAATATAGTTTAATAACATGTATACATGTGAGAAACCCAGGAAAACCAAGTAGCTTGCCAAAATGTCTGAAGCCACCACCTTAAATGCCACCTTCAGTTAAAGACAAAGGAGGATGTTGGAAGTAGTCGTTTGGGACTTCAAAGGAGAAGAAGGCAAATGGAGATGGAAAAGCAAATGTTTGGCAAACAATTGTTTGCCATGTCACAGAGAGACAACGGAGCATGGAGAAGACTTTGATCCAATGGGCCTTGTGAGGTTCCTCCCTGTCTACCACACCTAGTTCATATTATACTATGATTATCTGTGGTATTAGCTCCTTCCTGGACTAGGCCTTGTATCTTAAATTTTTTTAGGCAGTTAGGGGGAAGTTCAAAGTTTCTTCCTGAGTCTTTTGTTCTTAAAAATAATCAAGCCAAAAAGACACATTTTAGGGTGGCAAATTCTGCTCCACCACAAAACAAAACAACACCCCTCCAATAAATCCATTAGAATTGATGACTTAAATGTAAAAACCAAAACTTTAAAATTTTAGAAGAGAATATTAAAAAATATGGTTTTGACTTTGGGTAGGAATCTATTTCTTAAAGAGAAAAAGCACAGATTATAAAATATTGCTAAATGTAATCACATTGAAATTAAAATAAAAAATAAAAGTAAATGTGTAAGGCACAAATGAATGAAAATACTTTAGATACAAATAACTGACAGTGATATCTAGAATGTTAGTAACACTACAAATCAACAAAAACAGAAATACAATAATACGTTCATTAGAAGAGTGAAAAAACATGAGCATGTCTTTCACTAAAGAGGAAGCAAAATAATCAATATATATGTGACAATATGCAACCTCATTAGCAATCAATGAAATTCAAATTAAAATCAAAATGGAGCATAGTAGTGCATTTGCCAGATTGATGAAATGAAAGCTTGATTTTCCAAAATTTTGGTGAGGAATGGGAGCAATGAGTCCTCTATATTTCTGCTGGTGGTGGTGCAAATTGATAAAATCTCTTGGGGAACCTGGCATTTTCTTATATCCTGACATCAATCATTCCACTCCTAGGAGCATACAGCTTGCATATGTATGCCAAGTGGCATATACGGGAATGTTTATAGCATTATAATTTATAATGGCAAAAAGCTAAAAACAATCCAAATATCCATTAACAGGAAACTGGATAAATATTTTATGGTTTAAATAATCAAGGAAATACATTACAGCAGCGAAAATAAGTGAGTCACAGTTACAGGCATCAGTATGGTTTAACCTCAAAGATAAGATGTTGAGGGGAAAGATCAAAATATGGAAGATTATATACTGTGTAATTTCATTTTTTAAAATGTCAAAAAAATAAGTGAACACTATATTTTTTAGGGATATGTATACACCTAATAAAATTATATTAAAAGGAAGGGAATGATAAACTCAAAGTTCCAACTTGTTACCTCTGAATGGAGAAGAAAATTACTGGAATATGGACACAGGAAGATTCAGATATATTAATAGATATATATTTTTTTCAGTCGTATATACTTGAACTTCTAAAAAATATTCTTTTAATCATATACACGTTACATATAGTGGCTTCTACATATAAAATATGATAATTAAAGAAAAATTACTTAATTTCAATTGAATTAAGTAATGTAGAAAGACTACAAGTAATTTTAAATGATCTTTAAATTATTGGAGTTAGCTCATAGAAATTAACCTAAAACAATTGTTGAGCTTCAGATAAAGGTTTCATCAAGATATTGGCTAGGCTATAGTCATCTGAAGGCTTGACTGGGGTTGGAATATTCACTTCCAAGATGACTTGCTAACATGCTAAATTTGTCCTGGCCATTGGCAGGAGGCTTCAGTTCCTTACCACATGGACCTTTCCACAGGGCTTCATGAGTGTCTTATAACATAATCTTTGGTTTCCTCCAGTGTGAGGGACCCAAGAGAGAGCAAGGCAAAAGCTACAATGTCCTTTAAAATATAACTTCAGACATTGCACATAGTCATTTCTGCAATATCTTTTTGGTTACATGGGTCAGAAAGTCTGATATGGAATGGAATTACACAAGGGTGTGAATACCAGGAGGCTGGGATAACTGGTTGCTATTTTAATATTAGCTTGCTTCCAGATTTGGAACCCGAAGCTTTAACAGACATGAGTCAGAAGTCCTGTGTAAGAGACTTGATCCTTTTTTCCTCCAAGGAGACTCTTCTGAATGTATTTGTACATGGGAGGAGGAACTTCACTCAATTCCATCCAGCAGCCCTCAAGCTTCAAATAAACTTGGATGTGTGGTGAGAATAGAGGACAGGGTGTTTATCTTCTACTGTTTAAGGAACCTGATCCTGGGGGCTGGCCCCGTGGCCAAGTGGTTAAGTTCTTGTGCTCCACCTTGGCAGTTTGGAGTTCACTGCTTCAGATTCTGGGGGCAGACTTATGTACTACTCTTCAAGCCATGCTGTGGTGGCGTCCCACAGACAAGAACTAGAAGGACTTACAACTAGGCTATACAAATATGTACTGGGGCTTTGGAGAGAAAAAAAAAAATAAAGAGGAAGGTTGGCAACAGATGTTAGCTCAGGGCCAAACTTCCTCACCAAAAAAAACCCCAAAAACAAACCCTGATCCCTAGGGCCCTACCTATTCAAAACGTTCAGTTATAAACTGAATTTATCGTCACTCTCCTGTTTAAAATCTTTCAATGATTTCCTCATTACCTGCTCTTGTGATTACCTGTTGCTGCACAACAAACTGTCCTAAAATTAGTGTCTTAAAGCTATGATTTATTATTCTTTCTTTCGGTTCTGTGAATAGACTGGGATTACTTGCAAGGTTCTTCCTTGGATTTTCTCTCACAGATTATGGCTGGAGCTGGTGTCATATGAAGGATAAACTGAACTGAACCTCAAAGAGGATCACACACATGGGCTTGATGCTGAGTATTGGCTGAGAGCTCAGCTGTCAGCACATGACCTTTCTATGTACTTGGACTTCTTATAGTGTGGGGGCGTTGGGATGGTAGGACTTTTTTCATTGTTGGTCAGGGCTCCCAGAAGGCAAAGCAGAAGCTTCCAGTCCTCTTAGAATAGGTTGAGAAATGGCATCATGCCATGTCCACCATACTCTACTGCTCAAGCATGAGTTTGTATCCCTAGCGCCTAGAACATTAAGAACTCAATAATGTTTATGGAATACATTAATATATTTTTTCACAATGAATCAATAATTATGGCAGCTGCACTTCACTTCATAATATTTTACAGGTTTAGAAGACAGATTTTAATTTTATTTCTTCCATTTGATATGTTATTTTGAATACTTTATCCTCTCCCTCTTGGACCTGTTTCTTAATTTTCCAATGAGGATGTCAGACAAAGAGGTCTCTAAGGTACATTCTATAATCCTCTTATTGTTGGCTAGAATGTTGGAATATCATGAACATGTGTCAAGAGACTCTCTGGAAAATAGTTACTGCTCCGATATTAAAATCTCACATAATCTTTGGGAACGCCATGTTCTTATCTTATTGCATCAAAGGGATCATTTGTGAGCAAGCTTTGGGACAAGTACCCTGTCATGAAGCCAGTCTAGAAATGGAGCCATTACAGAGAATTTTCACTCTATTATTTAGTATTGGCTGTTAGAAACAATTTATTTCCAAAATGGAAACATATTCCCACCAGGTTCTCCTTGCGTATTTGCATACATAGAATATACTTAAAGAATTATCACATAGTATTTTAGATTAAATAACTTTATGCAAAGCATAATAATTGATTGACCCCTGTAAGATCAGTCCCTATCCGGCTTTAGAAGAAAGAGCACTTTATTTAATGTACTAAACGTGGCAATGGCATATATATCAAAAATTATCAGGGAAGAGTTTGATTACCAAAAGGACACATTCTTTCAGAAAATCACTGAAAAATTAGTGGAGCTTGATAAATACTGTTTGTTTCTAATTCCTCCTTGTTCTAGTGGTTAATTTGAGTCCAGTAGAGAGACCAATTATGTACATTAAGACACTGGGATTTGGGCTTAAGCAAAGAGCAGAATGAGGACCACAGTTGAATGCAGAAATATGCTCTATGGAGGAGAGTGCACTGAAGATCAATTATTAGAGAACAGTTTACTAAAAGAAAATTAAAAAAGAAGGATCAAGAACAGGAGGAAAACAGATCAGATAATCTGAAATCCTTCAAGATAACTGATCTCGCGGGTTAGCTGGATCAGGAATTTAGAGCAAAGGAAATTTTTGCTTCTTGGGCCTCACATTTCATGATCTGAAATAGGAACAATAGGGAGGAAAGGAATTTCATAGAAAATACTACTCAAAGTAGAGTGTGTAACATCCAAGACTTTTCTTTTTTCACTCTTCCTCCTTCTTCTTCTCTTTATGTTTAATAGATCAACTTCAAATGCCTAGGGGAGAATGGAGACGTGGATAAATTCCCATTGTAATAGAAATGATGACCAAGACTTAGGGTAAAAGCAAAATGGAGACACCAATCTGAGGATTAGATAGAGACAGAGCATTAGGAAGGTAAAATAGCCAGACACCCCAAACTAAATTGTAGGCAGTAACCGAAGGGCACGTCTCAAAGCTGGGATTTATCCAAGACTATTGGGGAACGTCAAGGGAAAGCAGTGTGTTTCATCAAGGGGCAGAACACTCCTAGGACAAATTCAAGTGGGTCTCACATTTCATGATTTGAAATAGGAACAATAGGGAAGAAAGGAATTTCGTAGAAAATATCATTCAAAGTAGAGTGCATAACATCCAAGGCTTTTCTCTTTCCACACTTCCTCCTTCTTCTTCTCTTTATGTTTAATAGATCAACTTCAGCTGCGTAGGGGAGAATAGAGGCATAGATAAATTCCCATTTGCTTCCACAATATGGTGAGAAGTGCCAGCTCCAGCCCTGAGGCAGTATTTGGAATTAGGTGACTCAACCAAAGTCAGAAACCTGGGTGTGTTGAGTAGGGGAAACATGCAGTTGGGACTCCCAGTAGAATTTCTAGGCTGGAAATTATCTGAGAGAGTATGGATGCTTTAATGTTGGGGTGCTCTCCATCCTACTCATGACGTTCCCCTGGGCCTCCAGATACCCACCCCCATGCACATTTGTCCCCATGCCAGCCCCAAACGTCATTAAGGGTTTGACCTCTCAGACAAACCCATCTCAGGGGGTTTCAGTGGAAGTTACATAAAATAATACATGGATATCTTTAAGCATGGTGCTGCCTGGCACATATAATCACATAATAAATGACAGCTAATCATAATATTATTGTGCCTGGTAGTGTCATAATAGATACTCAATAATTTTCAGTGGAAAAACATAAATGTGGTCTGCAGATGGAGATTATGGAGACGTGACTCCTCTGAATCATTTCGGTACTTACCTGTTGGTTGCAATCCTTTTGATCTATTCTTTAACCTTTAAGAAGTTTCCCTCAAGGACATCAAGTGAGCAACATATGTCCAGTCTTTTTGGTTCTCTATACATCTTTAAATGCAACAAAACAGTATCTATTTTTAAGACATTCAGATTTTCCTAATTTAAGAAAGCACTTGACTCATAAATTCCGTGTTATCAGAGAATTACCAGACTAATTTGTGCAGGAGCTCATCTAATTATAATACCATTTATTCAGCACTAATTTTGTGCCTGGCACTGTGCTAAGAGCTCTACATAAATTATCATATTTAGCATTAAGATCATCATAATGAGACAGCTATGCTTATCCTCATTTTTCAAACAAGGAAATGAAACTTTCGAAAGGTTGAATAACTTGGTGATGGTTCCACAAAAGTAACAGAATGAGAGCTAAAATCCAAACACCAAAGCCATGCTGTTAATCACTGTTACCTGCTTCTGGAGGGAAGAGGGTTTTTTTTCCTATAAAAAACAAATAAAGTATTGGCCTTTGCTGCAAGGCCATTAACTTCTGCACCACGAGAGAGAAAATATTTTTTCTAAGATATTTAATTTACCATTGGAATGGATCTGACATTTAGAAGACCTAAGACCAGAAAATCAGATTTCTGATACACATGGAGGGGATTAAAAACACGAGGGAAATTCTGTGACCAACAGCCATGTGTGTTTATTCGCTAAGCTACATTAACCTAATGGATACTAAGAAAAAGAATGTGTTCAGTGGAGTTATTAGATTCTCTTTACTTAAATACAGTACCATCAAATCCTTGTTTCTAGAAAAGGACTGATATTGCTCCTGTTTTCCCTATTGTAAGTCGCTCAGATGCTGTGGCTTCAGACTTCCTTTTGATTTAGACAATTGTCTAAAATGCCAGTACCATCCATTATTTCCTTTTATCCTCAACACTACCCTGCATGTTAGGCAGGGGGGGCATTAATTAATTCCATCTTACAATGAAGAAATTCAGGAACAGAGAGGGAGACTGACTTAGTTTATGTCACACCACGTGTTAGTGACCAATTCAGGATGAGAACTGAATTCTTCCCCTGGGTTCTTCCTTCTTGATACTAGACCCCACACTATTTCATTTGAATTAAAATTCTTTAGGCATTTAGCAGCAATGAGTTAAATTCTGAGAAGATCCAGTTAATTGCTCTCTGTCATGATAAGTTTTTGAAAGGTTTCACTTCAGTTGATGGATTCATTAATTTTAGAACATCTTATTTGCTTTCTGCTAATGGAATTTTCAGCAGGTGATTGGGTAGTTACCTTTGCTAAGCCTCATGCAGAGTTTAAATGTCATTCTATACAAAGATATTTACTGCATGGAATAGTGTTCTAATTAATTTTTGAGTGCAACTAGCAATTGCTCTAAGTCATTCTTGTCTGTAGTTGCGCCATGTGCCTTAATAATGTCATTGGGATTTCTTGGGTAAGTGTGGTGCCCACAGGTGTGAATTTAGGTGCACATGTATGCAAACGTAGGTTCAGAATGGTGGTTTTGTTTTGCAAATCTTAAGATGTGTTTCAGGATTTTTTCAAGTGGTACTTTTTTCCACAATTGTTCCAGCTGTAGGTGATAAGAGAGTTCGATCGCAGTATATTCTGGGAAATCACTCTGGAGTGGGATGTTTAATAATCAGCATGCCTAAGGAGGACAGAAAAAACTCATTAAGAGGAGAACCTTCCAAAACCAGGACAAATCCAAGGGATGGGTTCAAGCAGAAGTCCATTAGATTCAGCTTTCTCTATCCAAAGGGATGGACTGAGGATAAATGTCAAGCCCTGGGAGCTGCAGTAATTTTAGGCTTCGGGAATTTGTATTGAATTTGGAGACCTGAGAAAATATAAGGAAATATCAGCAGTCTTGGGGAAAGGTGTCATCATTCATAAAGGGTAGATTTTCAAAACTGGATTATGGGCCTTCTATGAACTCAGGTGCAAATCATGAAACGAAGGCAGAAACAGGCAAACTAAACTGGCTAACGGTATGAGGTCTGAGTAAGAGTATTTTGTCTGAAGGGCACCCTGAGTATTTACTCCAAGTTTAGCAGCTTCTAGGCTGGAAGTTGGAAGAGTAAGTTCAGATTCCATAAAATACTGGGTAGATATACTAAAACACAGGCTACTTTTGTTAGAATTGGCTGTATGTCTGAGATGGATGGAACCAGTGTAGAGAAAATGACACTTTGAATCCACCATGTTCTCTCCAGCTGTAAGCAACTGACTCAGGTTCTTCCTTCCTTATGGAACACTCATTTGCTCCTACTTTCATACTTTCCCCAGCTTATTTCTAGTTATCACTTAGGTCCCAGCTTAAACATCACTTCTTCAAGAAGACCTTTGCTGAAGTCCTATTTAGATAGAATTCTTCTGTTATGTGTTTCCATAGGATATTGACTCTGCAGTTTATCGCAACTATTTACTCTACATCTATTTTCACCTGTAGGCTATGGGCTCAGTGAAGGAAGAGACTATGATTTTCTTATTTAGTGCTATATCTGTTTATCATCGCGTCTGGCCTGAGTCTGAACCAACAGAGACTCATAAGAAGAGATTTTTCCCAAGGCCATGTGACTATAGTTGTTGAAGCTGAAGTCAGAACCCAGGTTTCCTCACTTCTAATCCAGTGAGGTCTCTTTCTAGATAGGAGAAAGAATTCTGCAGTAGAATACTAGTGTTCTAAATCCAGAACACCATTTGGCTTGCTTGGACAATCAATGAACTTAAACTTAACCTCTCTGGTGTCAATTGTCCATTCTTGAGAGATGGTGCTCCCATGAGCCTTTCTAGTTTACAGGTGTGATATGAGAATCTAGTGAAACCAATGATGGAAGATGCCTTGAGAAGTCCATGATGTAATCACAGACAGGCATATGGATGACATTAATATTATTCTTTTCAAAGTACTTTACATCTCAAGTTTCAACTGCATTTTATGAGATCATTTGGAGTGGGATTTTATCTTTGTGTGTGTATATATGTCCAAAAATATATATTTTATACACATATAAAATCCCAGTCCAAAAAATGTCCAAACAACTCATGATTCACTCAAGGTCAGCAGCAGAAGTGAAGTTGGCTTCTAATTCCTTCAGAACAATTTTTCCCACATAAAACTTTAGTGGAGCTCTTTGTGGTGAACATTTATATTTTTCTATTAAGTGAAAGAGGTGGACAGCTCTACTTCCTCTATTTTATTAAGGGAAAAACCAGTAGGAACTTGAGTCCTTGAATGTTCATTCTCTAGCCTCTTATGGCTTAGCATATGTGGTTTGAGGAAAGTCAAAAGTTTGACCTTGAACCCCACCAGCTGCTCATAACTGCAGGTACTCAATTTTCAGGGAACAAGCATGACTCAATAAAACTTTTTCCTCTGCTGAGGGTATGACTCACAGTTCAACACTACTAATGGGGACTAAAGAGTGGTCAGGGACATTGCCTTCAAATGGAGGAGGCCGCAGGCAAAGCTCCAAGTGTTTGAATTATTTAGCAGAGCATCCTTACCTTGGTGTTCTTGGCTTAAGCTCAAGGCAAAAGCAGAGAGCCTCAAACCAGTGATTCTAACCATTAATCACCCCTCTCCTGACCATAAGTAAGGTTTCCATGATAGTCTAAAATGTGTTTTGATCCCCTCATGGGGGATGGTTTGTGGTAAACTAAGTAGTTTTGTCCCTCTGGTTATATACTTTATATACACTTTAAATAAAGTGTTCAGGTTCTTTCTTTCACTTCGTAAAATCAGGCATGCAGCAAGCAAAGCAGCCATGGGGCTGTGATTCAGCAGCAGACTCACTAAGCATTTCCTGACAGCAAGTGGTTACCGTGGCTGTGATGCTATTTTCTGGGGAGCAGCCTGATCCACATCAGGTTCCACCTCCAGCAACGTTTTGAAGAAGAGTAAAGAACTGAGTTTTTCAGGTCAGAAATAGGTTTAAATATGAGCTTTGATACTTTCTGGTTATGTAATATAAGTCAAGTCACTTAACTTCTCTGCATCTGTTTTATCAGTGACACAATGGAGACAATACCTCAATTCTTCTGAGAATCAAAGAGAAACATTGACTTTCCTGGCACAGCATGAGAGTAATGAGACCGGCACAGCCCTTTAGATAAAATCATCCCAAAGTTAGCATTCTAGTTCACTCCCCTAGTGACTATGTGTCTGAATGTTGCTCATGTCATCTCAACCTTAGTTTAAAATTTCTTTTTCTTCTATAAAATGGTGATAATAACAACTACCATCCAGGGTGTTTTTTAGGATGAGCAAATAATTTACTACTAGCAAACAGCTTCTGAATCTTGACCTGTCTTCCAACTTTCTACCCCCGTTCTTCCTTCTTACACCCCTTTTTGCACATAAGTATAAGGTGCTTGTACTGCCTCACTGCGGTCCATAGTCATCTGTCACATTCCACCATCTAGTCCAATCTTCTCCAGCTGAAATTTATTCCTAGGACAGTAATTTGTTTATTCTTTGCCCCAGAATCATAGACTCCTTTTTCGTTTCTCTGAGATAAAAATTAGGGAATCTTTCAAACTAACTATTAATGAGTTGTTGTAAGACTAGAAAAATAAAAAGATCTTTACGAAAACATCATTCCTTAAGCAAGAAGAATAGTCTCAAGTGTGTTCACCTTATGTACCATGGCAAGCTACCTGGGGAAATTTTTCTTTGTGTGCGTATATTTATTTATTTAGGTATTTATGAAGGGGATGGTTTTCCACAGACATTCGAAATGAGCCATATGAAATAGTGATGTGACACCAGAGATCTGGAGCTCATCCAACATCTATCTGGCTAATGTATGGGTAGGTCATCACAGTCAAATTATGTGTGTCTGCATGTGGGGATCTCTGCGTGTGTTTGGAAGACATATAACTGTAATCTAAATTCTCTAACTGTGGATTTGAATGGGGTCCTATCAGGAATGAAAATTTGAATCTCACTGACTTTTGACCACTCTTGCTGATGCAGGACCTTCTGTAAAATCTCTACCCTTTAGTGCCTTTTCAAGAGTTTCCTCAAGTTCATGGTGTTACCACAAAGGTGCTTGTAGGCAGGACTTCTGAATTGCAATTCCAATTCCCAGTAGGGTCTCCACTGAAGGTTCCCACCACACACCACCACTGGTATGTAGTTTGCAGATGGGTAATGTCACCAATGCTTACACGAGAGCCCTCTGGTTTCCGACTGTGGTCTACGAAAAAGGGTGTTTGGGGTAGAGAAGGGGGAGATGGATCTTCCCAATTTCTGGAGGATTTCCAAAGCAGTGCCAAGGCCCCTACTGCTTTGGGATCTCTCACGCCTGAGCCCCGCTGTTCCAGTGCATTTTTACTGGAGCAGCTGTTTCTGGCTAGACAGCCATCTCTCTCTCCTGAGCAGCAGACTTAGATCTGGGTGATGGGCCTGGGGCAGTTTTGTGTGATGGTCATGACACTGCATGCAGAATCACTTCTCTCAAGACTCAGGGTTTGAGACAGTCAGATTTGCCTACCTGATCCTCTTTTCTTGGTAAGTTCTCTCCTTAAAGACTCCTCAGCTGCCTACAAACAAATAAGATTCTGGTTGGCAGGAGAATTTCCAGATAGATGTTGGAACACATCAGAATCAGAACCTAGGATTCAGGCACAGCGTAGGCTCAGTCTGATATTTGAGGGGTAAAGCTGAAACCAAGAATCCTGAATAGATTTTCTGTGCTTACCTTGGTAGAGGAGTGATATGAATAGGAGTTAAAATGTGACAGCGTTGTTAAAGATGGGGAGACCAGTTAGGGGGTGAAAATGCTATATGCACAAGAGAAACTGTGTGCCCAAACTACCATCACAATAATATTGGTGATGCTTGATATTTGCACTTGATTTCATCATTTTGCTATTTTTCCATAGGTTCAGTAGTATATGGATCAAAGGAGAGATAGGGTCAGAGGATATTAGTAATTCAAATTTACATGTGAGGAAACTGAGTCTCAGAGGGGATACATGACCTCTGAGCGCATATATCTGGTGAGATATGAAGCCTGTGAGAGTCTAGCTAACAGTAATATACACACCTGGAGGACAATTTTGATTATGGGAAGTGGAGATGATTTTGATTTTATATGTTAGTTTAAGTTTTTGGCAGGAATTCCGAGAGGAAATGTGAGACCCAAAGTTAGGAACAAGGTCAGGTTGAGAGTTTCACAGTGGAGTCATTTATTTAAGATGATCCCCGAATCGGTTGGCGTGGGGACTGGAGGAGAGAGCCAGACTACAGCAGTGAAATGGCCAGAGCCTGAGGGTTAGAGAGAAGGCATGGGAGGCAGCAGCAGCGGGAAGCTATGTTTACAGCCCTCCTTTCCCACATTTATGCCATGCTGTTCATAAATCCACCTGTCCATGTCTCTCCAACTACGTCAAGACTCTTCCAAGCAAGGGATTGTGTCTTTGCCTTTTTAATGTGCCACAGTGCCAAACACAGGCCTGGGCACAGAGGATGGCAAAGAGAGGGAGACACTGACATCCAGATAACTCCTTGGTCCCTGGAAATTCTTGCCACTCAACTGTCTGTGACAAGTAAAATAATGTAAGTAAACATGAAGGTTGTATGATTTATTGCTCCTGTCACACTGCAAAGAAAACCTTCAGTTATTAAAAAACATGAAAGAAAGAAACATAAGGAAAAGAAAAAGATGTTAGCCCCCAGTGGAAATGTAGAAATACAGTGGTAACTTCAAGATAGACTGTTAAACTCTTTTAGCAAGGGAGGTGGGAAAACAATCAGGTTTCTCACCCTGCTATCAGTGTGTGTTCAGCTTCAGGCTGCATTCACTCGGCATATTTATTGACCTCTGAAATTGCATTCAGCACCTAGATATTTCCTGGCACAGCTCTCTCCATTGAGCTCCATTATCAGGGCCGCTTGTTTATCAGCCTGAGTCGCTTCATTTATCTTTAGCCTTTGAGACTTAATTATCTTGGAACCAGGAAGAGACACCTTAACAGCAGTCAAGGTGGTCATCTCAACAGTAAGGCAGAGGGAGTGTGGAATTGGTGGGGCACCAACTAGAAGTTCTAAACTGTTTCTTTCTCTGTGGAATTTCTTTGCCATAGAATTACTGACAGAGTTGTAAGATATCCTGAGTTTCATCCAAATCAATTCTATCTAAAGTCTAAGTACCTCCAGTGATGAGGAACTCACTCTTTTGAGCTAAGTGTTTTGATCCCAGCCCTAGCCTTTTGCTGTCCCACCCTGTGGGCTCACCCAGTACAATAGGACAGGACATCATGGGTTCCGGCCAGGGATGCAGGACACCTGAGGATGACTTTTGGGATGGGATGGAAACAGCCTAAACTTCTCTTCATCACTATTGATGCAAGGAGGTTGTGGCAGGTGTTCTGGGGAAGGGAGGCAAAGCACGTCTCTGCTCAGAGCCTGTAATAGCCAAATGCAAGATGTGAGTAATTAATCTTGCCAAGCTGGGAAGGGGAGAGTTTGAGGCAATATAACCAGGTGGTCAGCTCAGTTAATTTATTTTCCCTGAAAAAGAGACTTAAATTTTCTTTCTCTTTCGTTTTATTTTTTACCACAGAGTGTTCTTTACCAATGCTTTTTGTTTTTTATTGTCCCACAGTACCATTTACCAGACATGAAGAACACCTCTGGGCTCCCAGAGCTATGAGATTTCCTTATTCTTCCATCTGTCTTTGCTGTTTCAACTTAAAGAGTGAAAAATTGCCTAAGGGGAATATAAAGTTTTAGAATAAAGAGCTTTGTGTCGAATTTTGCCTGTCTGCAATCTAAGTCCAGTGTTTTATCAAAAGAGATGATATTGTCCTTAGAGTTTTACGGAGAGGGTAAGTTTTGTAGTTTACAGACCCAGGATCTATTTTTGCTGCTAGCTGTGAGATCAAGAGCAAATTGCTAACCTAAGTAACAATTTTTTTATAAAATGGAATAATAATCAATTCCTTACAGGTTAAATGACTATAAAAGTACTTTGACAAGGCAGAGATCTCTATATCAGCACTGTCCAATAGAAATAAAATGCAAACCCCATATGTAACTTTAAATTTTCTAGTAATGACATAAAAAAGTAAAAGGAGACAGGTGAAATTTTTATAATATAATTTATTTAACCTAATAGATCCAAAATATCGTTCCAACATGTAGTCAATATAAAAATTATTGAGATATTTTATAGCTTTTCACACTAAGTTTTTAAAACTCAGTTTGTATGCACATCTCAATTCAGACTAGCTACCTTGCAGTTACTCAACAGGCACCTGTCACTAGTGGCTACAGTATGGAATGGCCCAGCTCTAATCATGGAATAGCAGGGCCTTTCAAAGAGATGAAACACTGTCAATATCGCGTAGATGTTTAAAAAAATGAAAAGAAAACTCGGGCCAGTCCTCTGGCCGAGTGGTTAAGTTTGTGCTTCAGAAGCCCAGGGTTTCACGTGTTTGGATCCTGGGCGCGGACCTAGCACCGCTCATCAAGCCATGCTGAGGTGGCATCCCACATAGCATAACTAGAAGGACCTATGACTAGAATATACAACTATGTACTGGGGGGCTTTGGGGAGAAGGAAAAAAAAAAGAGGAAGATTGGCAACAGATGCTAGTTCAGGGCCAATCTTTGAAAATAAAATGAGAAGAAAAGAAAATTTGCCTTCCTCTCCCCAGTTGATAAGTTCTACCGTGGGAGAGTAATTTGTGAGCTCATTTGAGAAGGACGGTATATTAAGCCATTAGCAGCTCTGAATTCCTTAAGAATGAGCATCTCCGAACTCTTCTTGCAAGTGAGTTTTGAGGGCCAGAAAGGTAAGGGAAAGGGTGAATAAACTTAAAGTCTTTTAAGGAGGAGTGGGAGGCCTAGATGTGGAATGAGCAGGCGAAAACCAGACTGGGGACCCAGAGAAAAGCCTGCTAGCATCCCGGTGTTGACAGGTCTGTGATGTTTTGTCAAGAGGCCTGGAGAGGGCACTCTTCTGAAGACCCAGGGACCTTTGGCTGAACACACACTTATTCTCCAGGGAATCTGGAGGAGGAATTGAACAGCTCAGCCTATTAACACATCCTTTATTCCTGTGATAGCTGCCAGGCTCAGATTAAATGTCCTTCCTTACCCAAACCAACCGTCAGGGACAAAGCCCTGGGGCCCTTATCTGCACCTGAGGTCCTGATCCCAGCCTCTCAACCTCTGTTTCCTCTAGATACACATTTACGGCTGCTTCTGGGGGTGATGGCCCCAATTCTCTGGGTGTGGGTAAAAAACATCTGCCAGAACATGGTTTGGTGAGAAGCTATAAAGACAAAAATGTTATCAGGCCCAGGCGGCAAAGTCTAATTATTTTTAAGGACATTGCACCAACCAACTGACATGCAAACAATAGTAGATAGTAATCAATAGTAATTAAAAAGGAATAATATTTTTTCAGTGTAGTCCTGACCTCACCAACCTGGAGTGTAACAGTGTTGCTGGAGTGATGGGACAAAGATAGAGACTTAGTCCCTAAATGGGTCTCCGGGTCTCCCTCTTTCTCTGACTTTTTATTAATTATGCCTTTTGTGCACCTGAAATGTTTCAGGCTGTGTTAACTTAAGGTGGGTCTAGCCCAGAACTACTTTGTAATAATGCAACAAGTCTTGATGTGGGCTCCCGTGTTTCCTCGCATTTGGCTTCTTCTTGTCTTCCCTCTCTCCCTAATGGGAGAGGAAGATAGATCGGGGGTACGGAGAGGAATAGAGCAGGGATTATAAACTGATGGTGAACCCCACGCCTCCTTGCAGACATTTGGCAATGTCTGGAAACATTTTTGGTTGTCACGATCAAGGAAAAGTGCTACTGGCACCTTCTGGAGGAGATGACTTTGAGCAAAGCCTTAAAGGTTGAGGAGGAGCTAGCCATCCAAAGAAGAGGGGGGAGGGAAGATTTTCCGAGCAGGGACACCAAAAGCACAGCAGGTGTGTACAGGGGGCAGCAAGCTGTCTGGTGAATCTGAAATACAATCTGTGAGGCAAGAAAGGGAAACTTGTGTAACTTGCTATTTGGCCCCAACTCAGTCGTCTCCAATTCCATCCCAGCTGTGTCTTTTATGCTTCCTGTTGGCCTAATCTCATGGTAAGTCCTGCGGGGAAAATGGCAAATACATGAGATGTGATTTCTGCTTTAGGGTGTGCTCAGGCCAGGCACAGTCAAGACCTCAGGCACAGTCAAGACCTCAGGCTGCAGTCTCCACGTCTGAGCAGGGTGCCGCCACGTTAAGCGTTGTGCCAAATTTAACCTCATCTGAGGAGTTTTGTCCTTGATGATCCATCACTTGGAACACCCTTTGCTCAGAGTTGTGCTTGTTAATTCCTTCTCACTGCAAATCTTACCTCCTCAGCCCCCTCCCCCCTAAATAATTTGCCCCCTACCCCACCCCATCTACTACATTTTGTTGCCTTATTTTCTTAATTGCACTCCTCATTATCTGGGATTACCTTTGTTTTCTGGTTGCTTGCTGGTTTCCCTATTGCCTGACCCATACAAGAGAGTGACCTCAAGAGAGCAGGGCCTGGCCTGTCCAGTTTAGTGCCATGTCATTAGCATGGACGGTTTGCCTTGAACCCACTGACACTCAGTAAATATACTTAAATAACTGAAAGCATTCACCTCGGAAATAATCAAAGAGTAACTAGCAAAACATTTCCTGATACAGATGAGTGGCCCCCTTGGGTCACTGAGATCGTAAGTGTAAAAAGCGGTAACGTGAAGGGAGGGGAGAGCCTTCTGAGGGAACTGAGCAGGAGGAACCTAATAAATACAGGGTGTGTAGCAATTCTTTATCACTTTCCATCACAGAATCGCCCCCTTTCCCAGATCTGGGAAGGAAACAAGGAATACCGCCCTAGATTTGAAATGTACACTCAATCCTCTGCTGGCAGTTTGCCCTGGGCAGTGCCAGGAAAGGCAGGGCAGTGGGCCAGCAGCCCCCAGTCTCCAGTCCCCTGACCCCTGGATGGCAGGAGACTAGCTTCCAGATGGTGAGGAATGGTTTTCAGTTTAGATTGCTGCCATTTGCCTTTGCTTTTGGGTGAAGGCCTGAAGACACAGTGCCTCCCTACCTGCCAGGCTGGCAGCCAGATGATGGAACACTCTTAGGCAGACAAAGAAAAAATGTCTGAGATAATCAGGAAGTGGTAGCCACACTCAGGGGAAGTCATGGGAGGAGATGCCATCCGTGCAATTTGCCAACTGACATACCCTCAGAGGACGTAAGGAGCAGAGTGGTAGGAAGAGGCCCTCAATGCCCAGAGAGAGTGGGCTGTTGCCCACTTGCGGGGGCCCATAGGGGACCCAGCTGAGAAAGACTCCCTCACACAATGTCTCTCTGGCACACGGATATCCAAAGGTCATCCCCAAAATGTCTTGATCCCCCATTACCCCAGTGCTTTCAAATTTGTCTCTCCCACCATCTCCCTCATCTCCCTAAGTGACATCATCATTCACCTAGTTGCCCAAGCAAAGACCTGAGAGGGCTCCTTGATGCCCCTAATTTCCACCCATGTCAGCTTCACCTCCCACAAGGATGTAGACGCAGCAGCGTATTATTCTCCCATCTCCAATGCTATTATCCTGGCCAGGCCAACCTCCCCTCAAACCTAGACTGCAACCACCAATTAGGTATTTTGGCTTCTACTCATACTCCCTCCATTCTTTACACAGAAGCTTAGATGACCTCTGAAAGAATTAAATCAGATCAGCCCACTTTGCCTACCTCGTTTCTACGGCTTCTGGTTTCAGTTGGGGAAGAAAAGACAAAGAAAAAGAAAAAAGAAAAAAACCACCTGCCTGATTTAGTTTGCTCCTAACGTGAGCTTCCAACCTCACCTTATATCAACTTACCCCTGATCATCTTTTGGTGACTCCTAGCCACCCTATGTCCAGCAGAGCAGAACCCTGCCTAGTCTTTTGGTGCCATCCTCTCATCTTCCAGCTCTATATCAGACAATGCTCCGCTACTATTCATGGGGTTTTCACGGCCAGTTTTTCCTGAAGTGGGTGCCAGCTCCTTCCTCCTAGTCTGTTTGAGTCTGGAAGCTCTGCGGAAACCTCATTTGAGATACCAGTGGGATAACTTTCAGCATCACAGCAACTGCCACAGTATGACAACTCACAGGTGGGTGGTGTGGTTCCCTGACTAGGAAATGAAGCCCTGGCTGTGGAGATGAGAGCACCGAATCTTAACTGCTGGACCGCCAGGGCTGGCTCCTGATCATCTCCCAGCCCTGGATCCTAAGAAGGCCAAGTTTGTTCCCACCTCTGGGCTTTGCCACTTGCTCTTCCCTTGGGCTGGCATGCTCTCCCCTTGCTCATTGCACACCTTGCTCCTGCTAGCCCTTTACATCTCCACTTAAATGTGGCTTACCCCAAGAAGCCCACTTGGACTTCTCTTCTATTGCACACATAGTCTCTGCCCCTAGTCACTCTCTCTCTATCACATTTCCTTATTTCTTTGTCTCAAAGCGGTTGTGTAAAAGGCTCCACTGATCCAAGTGACATCACTTGGTGCAGGCTGGCGTTCAAAGGTAAGTGGCCAGCAGGTTCAGGGTCCTTTGTTCTCTCAGCCCCCGTGGAAGCCCCCTCCTCTTATTTCCCCTTTTTATTTTCTGGACGTGAGGGTGACTTTACAATGTGGAGCTGGCACTAGGCAGTCTGAGCTGAGATGTGAGTTCTTAGGTAGATGCTAGGAAACCCCAGCTGCCCAGGGGTCCCTGCCTGGGGAGTTATCAGAGGAATTTGAGAGCAGTCCCTCTTATTGCTTGGAAGAGACCTTTCCCTCAGTTAATTCCTTGCCAGGGTATCAGGAATGAACCTCGGAGGTTATTGATTAAACAGTTTTGCTTCTCTCTCACAATCCTTAGTTATATGTTTACTTAGTTGTGCTCAATCTCTCCTACTAGAATGGAAGCTCCATGAGGGTCGGAACCATGACCATCTGATTCACTACTGCGTATTTAGCACATTTCCTGGAACATAGTCAGTCCTCCAGGAATATTTGTTAGATGAATTGACCTAAGTTGTGTTGCGTTTGAAATGCTAACATAACGCATGCCTTTAAAACACGGCTAATATTACTGGGATTTTAAAACAATGTGTTTTCATTCCTGATCATCCTTTATTCTGTTTAGGTGTCTAGTCGGGTTATTAGTAGCATACCCTGGTCAATGGGGAAGACGGATCCAGCATAGAACTAAAGGGATCGGTGCTCCATATTGAGGCTCAACCTCCATGACAGTTCAATAGTTTTAAAGTTCAAGATTAATTGAAAGAGAAAAGAATTTTCTAAATTTAAAATTTTAAGAGTAAAGTTTGGAAGTCTTAGTGATGAGTTTTATTCTAATAGTATAGGGAGACAACATCAATGGCAGAGTCTCCAAAATTGAAAAGGGGACCGAATCTTCAGGTGGAGACTAAGTTACTATGATGTCTGAGCCTTGAGAATGAATGCAGCAGCCCATTCTCCGAGGCCTCGGCCTGGGCTGTTTCTAAGGATCAGATGATAAAATCTCAGATGGAAAACCCAGGGAGATGAGAAGTAATATAAAAATATTCAGCCTGGTGCTGTCTCTCCTACCATGCTCTGCATGGTACAGGAGCAGTTCCGCATCCCGCTAAGAGGGAGGTGTCCAGCTGGATGAAGCTCGTGTGGTCCTCCTGATGTCCTGAGCCTGCGTTGGCATACAGGGATCCCACTGGGTGCTTCTCCATGTGTCTGTAGAGGAGCAGGATGTGTGAGAGGCCCAGATGGACTGGAGGAGGCCTGGGGTCAGGATGAGGACGCTGCAGCATGTGACAACCTGACAACTAGAGGCAAGTGGCCAATCCAGAACATGGTCACCATCAGGAGGAACCAAGTTAACTCCAAAGAAGGTAAGCTGTGCAGCCACACCTCTTCAGTCACCAGGAGGACATTCAATGTCCAGAGAAGGTGGGCAGAGCAGATCTAAAGGCAGCGTGTGGACAAGCAGCTCTGCCTCTGCGGCCATGGAGCTGCTGAATCTTTGCCTGAACCCAGAGATTATCCTGAGGAGGAAGATAAAAAGTGACTTCTTGAGACAGTAGAAAAAGCATAGTTAGTTTAAACTTTGACTTGTACTGAGTGGGAAGTTAGCTTGATGTTGCAGTAGCCTCAGACACACTGCTAGGCTATCTCAGAGGCCATGGAACAGAAAGACTCACAGACCAAATTTAAATTCTTGAATCATATTCTTCATTAAGCCAATTGAAACTCACAATGAGGAACAAGCAAGGAGAAAGAAGGGGGTAAGTTAATACACTTTGGAGAGGCTGCAGGTGGAATGGAAGGACCATGCTACCTGAATCCTGAGATTCACCATGTCTACATGTCCTGTCTCTTTCTACAACTTCAGCTTCTCCCACTGACGATGTGGTTACAAGGACCAGAGCTGACATTCAAGCAAGAGGCCCGCAGACCAAAATTGCCCTGGGCCAATGACACAGACTTGCTCTACCCAAAAGACTCAGGGGTAAGTACACCTGGTTAACAGCTGCAGCTTGCCAATTAGCCAGATGAACAGTTGGCTAATTTGTTTTATTTATGTTTCTTGGGCAGAGGACACATAGAGACAGGATAGGAGTCTCCAATGGGCAGCTGAATTAAAACCTCATGTATATTAAGTGCTAATACATATTTAGTGCCTTTGTATATTTAGTACCTCATAAATCTCATGCATATTCAATATACAACAATCCTTTAGTACCCAGGTGCCTCATGACTATTAGGTATCTTTTGCTCCTTTGATCTCTTCCCATCTATGTTTAGCACATACATTTTCCACTTACCAACCACTTATCTATACTTAACTTACTTAAAATATTTCTGTTATCAAAGAAGACTATCTTACAAAAATTCAATAATAGAAATGAATGTTCTTTAAGACCAAATGCATTTTTACACCATTACAACTTGATTAGCTATTTACCTATTAAATAACTTTTAAGCTAGAAATAAATGTAATATCTTTCAGAAGTTTAAGCTTCCCTTTTATTTTTTCTTTTTGCCATCATTGGCAATGAAGGATCAAGAGTAAGATGAGAAGGTTGACAAAGAAAGCTATCTGATTTCCTACTTCTGAGCTGTAGTTCACGGAATGGCACTGGAATAGGTTGCAAAGCAGAACGGTGTTCATAAATTGATTATTGTGTTCCAAGGCCTTCTTTTCTGCCCCCTTTCCTTCTCTGAGGTCCCTTGTCTCTCCTCACTTGGGCCTCCTTTTGCACTCTGTCTATTGCATCTGTCCCCTTCCTCCACTGTGGCAGTGATGGCCAGTCCCAGCTCCAGGACAGCAGTAGTTCTAGCTTCGCCCCGACTTTCCCCTGGAAAGGAGGGTGGCCTGAGGCTCTCTAATTTCACACATACAGGAAGCTGCTGCACACACTTTGCTTACTTCCATTTCATTTTCAGAAATGAAAGCATGCCATAAAAGGAGAAGGTAAGGAGGCCATGAGCTGTTTTCTGTTCGTGTTTTGGAAGTGATGAGCCAAGATCTGCTGAGAGCCTACCTATTCTGAAAGGAGCTCCAGCTGGATTCCTGCAAGGAGGCAGTGTGCCGGGTCTGAGAAGTGGCATGAAATGGATGAATAAGAGCCTTGAGACTTCAGTGAAAAACATTACTTACACAACTGAGCCTCTGGCCAGTCCAAAGCATCTGTGAATAGGAGTGTGATCTCATTCAATTGCAGCTAAGATCACTTCTCATCTTCAGTAACTGCCTGACTGTTGAAATCCAGAGGCCTTATGAAAACCCAGTTGGTCCTCTGTACTCTGATCTCACCCTCCCTTTGGGGTGACTCTCCCTGGCATAGCCCTCTCAACAGCCCCACAGGGATGCGGACGCCTCCCAAATACCCCCAAACAAGTTTACACTTCTGAGATTCTGATCAGACTATTCCTTTGTCTTAGAGCTCCTTCTCCCCTTTCCCCTGTTATGACTGAAGCATTCTCTGCTCTCCACCATCACTCACTTGAGCCAGCATCACAGCTCTTCACAAAGTTTACCTTAATAACTTAGAAAGTGTCTCTTTTTCTAATGGAAATTGTCTCTAAGGGCAGGAACTGTACTTTAATGTACCTTTGAGTCTCCAGAACTACACCCAGTTCCTTGCACATGGCAATTGAATTAATTAAGTCCAGTGATTTATTAATTAATGTCAAGCTATTGCTGCAAGTGTTCCTATCCCGTGTTCTGGCAGGGGCTCCTCCATCCAGGACACACTCCTCTTTGAAGGATACTCATTTACTAGGCTCGAACTGCTGGTCTGAGCAGAAAGTAAAAAGGCTCAACTGCTGACAGCTCGTTGGCTGGTGATGCCGGAGGAGAACATCATGTCAAAGTCCAAGAAATTGAATTGCACTCAACTGCGGTGGGCAACATGCACAATTAAAGATGTTTATAATTAGCATATGTGAACACAACTGAAGATTAAGCGGTTATTAAGAGGATACTCATGAGGTTCGAGGTTTCCTTTTCTTGGCTAATATTCTTTTCATGCTGGAAATCAATTAAGCATGAGGAGCAAAGTGGGAAAATTATATGTTTTCATAATGTGTTTCCTTTAGTGAAGACAAAGCAAGAATGAGAGACAAAAAGGCAAAGCTCATCTTCATGGCTTCATTGGTATTTGTAAAGAGATAAATACTTACTTGTAATCAAATGGGCAGTTGGTTTTTTAAATTTGAGGACAGGAAAATTATTGCCTCAGTCCAATGGATAACAGTATTTCAAAATGAAAAATAGAGAGTTCTCCACGAGTAGGGTTTCCTGTGAAACTCAACTCTAGAAAGAGGAGTCTTCTATATTGGAAAACTTTGATGATAAAGGGGTTCAAAGTACGGTGTGGAGGAAGGATCTGCAATTTGGAGATTTATTTTAGGATCCTGAAACTTTTGCCTGTCCCTGTCTCTAGGAACACTGATGTCCAGAAAAGTGTGCGTCCCCCAGCCCTACCTGACAGCAGACCAGTAGCCCTGCCATCCTGCCAGTGTGGTTTCATCAGATGTCAAATTGAAAGTTCTTCTTGAAGGGGACTATCTTTGTAATTAATATCTTAACATGAATTTCTAAAATTGAAGCCCCACTAGAATGGTTATTTTAATAGTAGGTGAGGGTTTGGCGAGACCTAAAGCATAGGTAACGATCATCTATGTATGTATGTATGTATCTATCTATCTAACTCTCATCTATCTATCATGGATTCATCTAGTGATCTAGTGAGTATGTGAGTCTATGTGCGTGCATGTATTGGGGTTTCGTGATGGCTTAGCCCTTTCTTATTTACCTGCTGCTTATATGAGAGACAATATAGCATATAGTTTAAAAGCATGAGCTTTGCAATCTGTCAGACTGATGTTTGCATAGTGGCTCTGTCTTTTAGTAGCTAAAGGAAATTATACCTACCTCAAAGGCTCAACGTTATCTTCAATAAGATAATATTTTAACAGAGTGCCTGGTTCATAATAAGCCTTCAATACATGCTTGCTGTTGTTACTGTTGCAAAATATGTCTTCATCTCCTCGGCATTCTTCAAAGGTCAGGCTTCAAACAAGGCATCTAGGTGAGCAATATTTCTGCTGTTTTAGTTATGACCTCTCAAATCAGACAAGATGCTGGTGTGATGACTGGCCTCCAGCTCCAGTCCTTTGCTGTCTGGTGACCTCCTGTGCCCTCCTCAGTGGATTTCAGGGGCTGCCGCACCAGAGCGCTGTCATTTAAGTTCTGAATCCCTATTACCTTTGAACTACTCTGAAAACAAACCCTACAAAATATTCTGGGCATATGTTCTGAGAAAATCAGGAACTTTTTCTGATTTTTTTTTGGTGGTCTTTGAAAAGAATCTTGCTCTTCCTATTGACTCTGATTGCTTTTTCCTTGATTACAGAAGCAATAAGTAGTATGCATTAAAAATAATCGGAAAATACAAAGAAGCGTAAAGAGCTGAAGGAAAGGTTGGCTGGACCTCAGTTTTAGTTAGCTCACGGTCTTAGCCATCTTGGGTCAGAGGAAGCCAGGCCCAGAGAGACTGAGCAACAGCAGATCAGGCACTCACAGCAGTGAGGAGATCTCCCTTGTCTGGCTGCTGGGTGAGGCGGTGAGGCCCTGCCACATCTACTTCTGGGAGATGTGCACTGAGCTTCTGAGCAGGGAGGCCGTACCTAGCTGGGAATGCTGCCCCAGGTCACCACTTTCCTGCCTTTGCTTTGGGGACTAGAACAGTGGAAAGTCCTAGAAATTGCAATACACAGGGGTTTAGTCTTAGGCATGCAGAGGCCCGTGCTCTGAGCCTGGACCATGGATGGAATCCTGGCTGCAGGGTCAGGCCTGGGTTTAGGGAACAACTTTGTTGCTTCTATGCAGTTGAGCTCAGTGTCCAAAGAGGTGGCTGAGGGGCAGCTTTCTCTGGGAAAAGTCCTAGCTCAGAAGCCAGAAACACTGAGAAGATGGCTTGGAAGGAGACCATGTAGCCGCACAGCCAGCAAGGGGCAGCCCCTGAGCCGTTACTCAGAAATGACTTGAAGTGATAGGAAGGAGGGTGGACCTGGAGTCATTTCTGATCTGATATCAAGGGAAGGGGGAGGTCTTTCATTTGGACAGCGTTCCTAGGGACTGGGTCATGCTTGGAGGCTGCTGGCAAGGTTTAGGACAGAAACGAAACGTTTCTATGCTCCCCTCAGGCCGCCACTCATTTGTTATGAGGACTTCCCCCAAAATATATAAATAAATGTGCCTCTGTCTCCCCAGACTCAGTTTTAGAATTTTCTGCCGCTCACTTTCTTCTCTCTTCTGTGTCAAGTTGGTCTCTAACCCAATCGACTTCGCATTTCTTTTTCACCCATGTTCTTCTCCCTCAGACCTGGCGTTAGAAAGTGGCTTCCAACAGCCGGCCACTTAGGATTGTAGCTCCCCAGTCCTGCCCTGTCCTTGGAATCCACCCCATGTGTCTGTACTGCCCCATTGTCACCCTCAGGGGACCAGATGGGTACAGGAGAAAAGTGAACAAGCATGAACTCAGTGCCAGTAGGAATGAGGAGGAGGTGGGGGATTTGAGCAGCGTGTGGAATTTAGGATTGGTCCAGGACAGGATGCTGACATGGATACTGAAGCTGAGGAAGACTGAGGAAGCTTGGGATCACTTGAGGTTTTGCAAGTATGTTTCAATTCCTACCACGTGCCCCTTCTTGTGTTAGGCCTTGCCATGGACAGGGGAGGGAAGGAAAGAGCCTGTCTCTGTTTTTGGAGAACTTGAGTTTACTTGAAAGAGGGAAGTGACAATAGGCAGAGATACACTCTAGATGCTATAGTCTGAATATTTGCGTTCCCCCTAAATTTGAAGACTGAATTCCTAATACGGGCTGTGATGATATTGGTAGGTAAGGCCTTCAGGAGATGCTTATTTCATGAGGGTGGAACATCATGAATGGTATTAGTGCCTTAGAAAAGAGCCTCCAGGGACAGGCCCAGTGGCGTAGTGGTTAAGTTCTCGTGCTCTGCTTGTGTGACCTGGGGTTTGCCGCTTCGGATCCCGGGTGCAGACCTAGCACCGCTTGTCAAGCCGCACTGCGGCAGCATCCCAAATAAAGTAGACGAAGATAGGCAACAGATGTTAGCTCAGGGCCAATATTCCTACTAAAAAAAAAGAGAGAGAGAGACTCAAGAGAGACCCCTTGCCTCTTGCACCATGTGAGGACATAGCAAGCAGTGCCGGCTACCAACCAGGAAGAGAGACTTCACCAGAAAGAGACCATGCTGATGCTTTGATGTTGGACTTCCAGTCTCCAGAACTATGAGACATAAATTTTGGTTGTCCTTAAGCTACTCAGTCTGTGGCACTTTCTCACAGCAGCCTGAACAGATTAAGGCAAGGTGTAACCATATGCAGGGTGTGTTGGTACCAATTTTATTTGTTTTGGGGATCGGAATAGCATGAACAGGACTTGAGTTGGTTGAAAAATTCAGCCCTGGGAATCAGCTGCTCTGCATTCAGGTCCTAGAGTTCTATGTGACTTTGGGCAAGTCCCTTCCCTCTCTAGAGTTATTTCCTTATCGTTATAACAGAGATTGAACTGGATGGTATTAAAGCTATTGCTTTCTGTGTACAAGGGCTTTGTGTATATTATTTCACTTAATTTTCCTAACACTTCCCTAAAGGTGTTGTTGCCACATTTTGCAGTCATGAGACTTGATCATACAAAGTGTAAATGACTAGCCCAGGGGGTCGGGCAAGATCTGTCTAGCCCAAAGCTCGTGCATTTTTCTACTACGGTTCCTTGTGAGTTTCTATCAACTCTAAATAGAATGAGTGATTGGTCTCTTCCCTCAAAATGCTCACAGACTATGGGAGAGACAAATAATTATGGAATAATGCACGTTTTGTAAGCAGGTGCACAAACAGCTTTGAGTGCAGAGAGGAGAGGTGTGTGTATGAAGGGAAGGGGGCAATGGGTGAGGAAGAGGAGATCACAGAAAGCCAGAAGGAAGATATGACATTTGAACTTGGCCTTGAAGGATGAGTAGGATTTTGAAGGCTGGAGCAGGGGAAACTAACAGGCAGCATAAACAGTGTGAGAAAAGCTGCAGAAGTATGGACACACACATGCGGTTGTGGTGGAGAAGCAGTGAGGCTGGAACATAGGGAGCATGGGGACAAGGCCTGGGGAGAAGGTCCCATGGGTTGCAGGCTACTCAACTTTCAGTGGTAGTGTCCCTGCTCCAGATTCCTGGCCCTTCAGTTGCACAGAACAGAAATGCTGGCCCCGTCCTGCTCTGCCCATGGAGAACACTGCTGCCCAGCTCCCCAGCACACGTGGGAAAGGTAAGGGCACAAGGATGCAGAAATCCACTTGGCTACATCTTTCTGGCTCAGCCTTGCTTCTGACACAAGCTTCTCACTTTGTACCCCACACACGCTCCAGGAGACACTGACCCCGGCCTGCTTCAATGATGCCCTGACCATGGGAGAGAAGGAAACTGTGGATGTTTGTGCTCAACTTGAAAACTCCTGTGAAATAATCAGAGAAGCGTATGAGGCCCAGTGCAGCCAGGAGCCTGGAGGACGTCATTGGTTACTCTGTCACCCGTTAGCTTTGCGACCGATCTCAGACAAGGCCATTTGCCTCCTCTATTTCCAATGGGGTCAATACTTGTGTAGCCTCCTTCTTCAAATGGACATTTTGAAAATAAAATGAAATGATGTGTAGATTTGAGACTGTTCTGGGACTGAGATGTGCTATTGTACATTTTTTCTGCCTTCACAATTTTTATGGGGAATGAATCACACCAAATGATTTTTAAAAAATGGGAATGCAAAACATCTCTGAAAATAGGAAGCCTGCATTTCTCAGAATTAAGCACAAGAGGGCGCCATAAGCCCATGTGAAAGAGTCAAGCTTGAGAATTCCTTCCTGGTTTTAACCCTTACATTTCTGTGTCACTGTGCTTCACTGATGCTCTCCATAGGAGTTAACATGGGGCAGCTTATCAGGGGTATGCAACTTGACAATCCAATTCTGACCTTGTGCAATAACTCTGATACGTGGGCTTTTACCTGGCCTGAAGACCTGTTCTTTCTCGCCAGTTTTCTAACATTAATCCCTGTCTTTGCTCGTGTATCTGAATCTCTGTCCTGATAACTAATACATCTTAAGATTTGGCTGAGCAAGGTCTGGTGATCTACACAGGACAGGAGAAGGAGAAGAAGGCTGCAAGATCTAGAACCAAGCCCTGTCTGGGGCAGCTCAGGGATGGGAGATAAACAGCCACAGTACTGAGGGATGGTCTGGTTTGGCAATCGGAGCTCAGGCTGTGGACTATAGGGCAGACCCTCTTTCCACATGGAGGGGCCAAGGCACAGTAGCAAATGGTCCCAGCAGCCCTGGACAAGGTTAGGAGCAAGGTAGGGCTGGGTTCAGGGTGGGGCTGATTCCAGGGTGAATACAGTGTGTCGCTTCCAATTCCATTCGCTGATAGCATCACGTAAGCATGTGGTGGCATCAGTAACAGTGCCCCTGCCTCCTGTTGGAAGAGGCAGGAGAGCCTAGCAGAAGAATTGCAAGATCCAGCTGTGGCGGGACTCTGGGTGCGGAGGTGGTCAGAGCAGGAAGTGGAGGAGCAAGACCGAGCTCTCAGAACTGAAAGCACCAAGGTCTGTTGGGCCTCAATTAATCTGAACCCCAGGATATAAATGTTAATCTGAGCTAAGAGAGTGTCTAGTCCAGGGCCTGGCAGACTACAGCCTGCAAACGCGGCCTCCCTCAGTAGGTTGTATACTGTCTGTGGCTGCTGTTTGTGCTCCCGAGGTGGAGACTAGTCGTTGCAACAGGACTGTACTGCCCGCAGAGTCTAAAATCTTAAAATGTGCCAATCCCTGCTCCAGTCTGACCCCTCCATTTCAGGATGATAAAACTAATTCGCTGAGAGGTTAAGGCCAAGCCAGAATTAAACAGAGATGAGACTATATTAAAAGTCACCCAGCTAGTACCGTGTGCTTGTCTCCCCTGCCTCACTCTTGCCTGCTGAGTATATTTTCTCTCCCAAATGTGTTTGCATGCTAAGTCTCATAATTCTGCAAGAGAGGGAGTTGTGTCCCACTCCTAAGGCATTTGGGGCTTCGACAAATGAGCGAGGAGGGTGTGTGTGCGCATGCGTGTGTGATCCCACTGCAGACGCCCGTCCTACAGCACATCCAGTGTTCCTCCTCTTATCACAAAGGTGGCCCTATCTGGCAGGCATTATCCTCAAGTAGCTCAATGCTGGAGGATAAGGGGTGAATTCTCCTTAAACTAGGCCATGTGGAACTGCCTTGTTCAAGGGAAGGAGCTGGAGGTGGAATGAAATGGAAGGTGTAGTGAGGAGAAAAGAAAGGTACTTTGCACACTGCTCCCAAGGAGATTCCTGTAACTCGGATTTACTAAGATGCCAGTCTGGGCTCACACACCTCATCTTCTGTTTCTTTAATTACCCGAGAAAGGAGCAGCAGGCTGAAGGCCCGCACTTCAGATTAATGACAGTGACATTTGTTCACTCCACTTGAAATGGGATTCCGGCAATGATGGGGACACAGAGCTGAAGGTAACAGCATCATTGTTATCCAAAGGAGCGACCCGGCCAGGAATGAAGGAGATGGTTTTATCGACTTGTCTCCTTGGGCGTTTCACTTCCCCTCACACATACATGTTTTTTTAACCTGATGAAAATCTTTGTTCTACATTTACTAGTGGTTTTATTGATTTACCAGAGACAGTTCAGTGAGAATTAGAGTCCACATTTGGCTCAGGGTGAGGCAGAGCCTCTAACATGATTATCAGCTTAACTACTCACATTCTTCCTGAGGCCGTGGGAGTGTGAGAGAGGGACCTCACTGACCCTGTGCCTTCAGAGTTTGGATGACCGCCAAAGGAGATTCTGAGATGGGGCTCTTGCACAGATCCTCCCAAATTTAAGGTGTTGTGATTCTTCTGTTTCATGGCAAAATAAATTCAACTCACTCTCAGGTCTAGACTTTTTTTTGGTGAGGAAGATTGTTCCTGAGCTAACACCTGTGCCAATCTTCCTCTATTCTGTATGTGGGACACTGTCACGGCATGGCTTGATGAGCTGTGTGTAGGTCTGCACCTGGAATCCGGCCTGTGGACTGGGGCCACCAAAGTGGAGCAGATGAGCTTAACCACTATGCCACCTGGCTGGCCCCTGGACTTCTTTAGAAAAGAGCAAAGAATCAGGAGCCAAACAGACCTGGTTTCAAAGCGGGAGTTGGGAGTGGAGCAAGAAGAAAAAGGGGTGGGGTTTAAGGAGACAGGAAGGGATGTGATGATATCAGGGAAGGAGCGCTGGGCTGGAACAGAGAAGACAGCAGGAGGTGAAGTTGGTCCCCAGGAGCTGAGAGAGGAGGGGGACCCAGAACTACGGAGACAGCCCTTTCTACACAGAGGAGCCCTTGGAACAGGCGGGTGGCCGCTCACAGTAGTCTAGGGCGCCCTCTTCTGGACGCCCAGATCCATACAGTCTTTTGAGGGCTGGAAGTGGGTTTGCTGGGGTTGAGGTTGAACAAAGGCAGGATTCTTCTAGTATCCAGGATGCAGGGCCGCCTTGGAGTAGGTTAGTTTAGGGTGCAAGTTATGGGGAAGGCTCTGTGGGATTGGGTGGACACAGAGCACCTGTGGTGGCACTCACCTTCCCACGGTGGCCAGGGCAGCAGCCCCACACGGCATCATTGCGGGGTCCTTTAGAGGCAGCCGTGCTAAGAGGAAGGCTTGGACGTGAAAAAGCACCTAGGGAGAGTCTCCCTTAAGGTCACTCAAGTAGGGTTTCCTCTCAGATCGAATCACAGTCTCTGTTTTATTTTCCATAAAAAGAGAAAATTAATAGTAATGGGCTCACAGGTTTTATTAAAGAGTATATTTAAAACAGGTAAAATAATGACTACAGACAAAGCAAACATGTCAACTATTTTATTTAACTCATCATTGAGGGAACCAGGAAGATATTATAAGAGGTGTAAAGAAGTCAAAAAGGAGAGCTGTTTATAGATTAAGAATCCTGAAATGAATTTGCAAATGGTTGAAAAACTGACGTATTTGCAAATGATTTAGGGGAGAAGTTTGTCTCAACAGAATTTTGTGGCATGTCAATAGACAAGAATTATTTACGTTATGATCAGTTATCTAAAACTTTAGACAGCTGTAAAATAGCTCCAAAGACAATAAGAGGCAAGACCCTCTTAGAATCAGAAGCAGATTCAGAATGAGAACCAGAGGGGTGTGCTCCCGTTTTCATTGATGCACAAAAATATTTCCTGGAGTGGGCTCTGAGGATTAAGAGTTCTTACACGTGGGCATTTAGGACTTCGTAGGCTAAGGGAGGCATTGACCAAAAGAGGTGCTGTCTTAGGAGAGAACTGGCAGAGGGCCCGGGGGCGCCCCCTGGTGTTGGAGGGAGAAGTTCACACTTAGCAGGTACCAGACACTGTGGTAAACGCTATGCAAATTACTTGCATTTAATCTTCCCTCTGAGGAAGGAGTTTTTAGCAGACTATTTTACAGGTGAGAAAATTGATCTCCTGGGATGGGACTGGGTGGAAGTGCAGCGCAGTAGAATGACATCTTAGGGGAAGGGGTATTGTAAAAGTAGTTTAGAATGGCGCCTCTCCAATGGGGTCAGCGAGCGAGGTTTGGGGACAGACAGTGATGTCCAGGGCCAGGGAGCCAGAAGAGCCCAATGAGGACGCTGCAGGGGACCGGGCTTAACGCACCGAGGCTCTCTGGGTGCCGATGAGAGCGCCTGAGAAGCGACAGAAAGGGGGAGCCCTGGGGGTCCCCAGAAGCTGTTAGCTGGGCGTGGGGGGCTACTTAGGAGTGCCCACTCGGTGTATCAATGACGAAGGATGCAAACCACAACCCTATCCCTCTAGGGGAAGAGAGTGAGGACCCTCGGACCCCGACGACGGGGCTGGGACTCCAGGGAAGAGCGGGATAGAGCGTCCTTGACGAGTTTTGAGTAGAAAGAGCAGAGCGAGAAGCAGGGGGAAACGAGGTCCTTGGAGCAACGCAGACGAGGCCGGAACTGGGGGCAATGTCAAGCGGCGTCCGAAATCTGAGCGCGGGGTGAGAGTCGGGGGAGGGAGGGAGGTAAGAGAGAGAGGAGAGCGAGAGCTTGGAACCTCGAACCCTTCCCCCTCGGGTCTCTTCCACCGCGTGCCATCAGCCCAGAAAAGGACGCCTCTGGCACAGTCTTCGGCTGGCTGGTGGCTGCGCGGGGCGGGAGACCAGTACCACGATGCGAATGGGCAGTCCGCTGGGAAAGCTTGGCCGGCTTAGAAATCTCGGGGCGGAATCCGAGGGGGTGTCGGGCAAACCCTGAGAGCTGACTGGAGCCCACGAGATGGGGATCTTCCGGAGCCCAGAGGCGCGGAGAGGAGCGTGGCAGGGTCTCGAACCATGGCGCCGGCGCGGAGGTGTAGAGCCGCCCTCCCATGAGCCCCGCGTGACCTGGGGCAGGGCAGCGTCTCGGCGATGAGTAGCAGTGGGGGCTGGGGCTCGGTGTCTTGAGTGACATCGGGCGGGAGGGCGTTCTGAGCAGGGAGGGAGAGCTGTTCAAGGTGAGTCCTAGGGGGGGGTCCCAAGCCATCTCCCCTGGGAGGGGAGGGGCAGGCGTTCAGGTCAAGCGACCAAAAGGGGAAGGATGTGGAGCGGGGACCCAGCGCCAAGAGAAGAGCCCACAGATTGGGGTTTTGACAGCCATCAAGGGCATTTTCTTGGTGAGTTGGGGCACGTAGTGGCAGAAACAGGGACTCTAGGATCCCAGGCTGAAACAGAGAGAGGGAGAACACCATCGGGCAGGGACTTGGGTCCTGTGAGATGGGTGTTCTACGAAGCCGAAAACAAAGGGTCCTTGGTGGGAGGCTGGGGAGCAAAAGAGGGGGTGAGGCTTAGAGAAGCAGCAGGGTAGCCCCTTGGGGCGGGGAGAGATGGGAATTTAGGATCGGTGGAGTGCTTAGAGCCTTAGAAAGCAGAGACGTTTTAGGGCGTGTAGAGCCACAGAGACTGGACGGCCGGATTATAGGGCCCCCTCTGGTGGCCGTTCCGAAGAGCGCAGAAACGTTTCCAATATTCACATAGGAAAAGCAAACTCATAAAAAGAGAAAGACATTGAAGGACGGACAGAGCAAAGAGAAGAGTGGGACAGGATGGGAGAGATGGAGACTAAGGAAGGAGAAGGAGGAAAGGAACTCTGGGAGGTAAAGGAGAGAGATAACTAGCAGGAGGAAGCTATTATGAAGCGGATCCAGAGGGGACCAGCTGGCTTTCCTCCGAGGCTGACAGGCGGGGGCGCTGGTGAATCAGAGGTTGAACGTCAGCCAGCCTCCCATGGCCCCGCCGCGCTCCAGGACTGCAGGGACCTGTGTCATACGTTGTTCCCAGTTGTACCTGTTACATACGACACAGAACAGAATACTGGCTGACAATAAATTCGAAATTTAAGAAAGAAAACAAAATAAGTAGACCTACTCATTCTGAAAAATAGCCGAAAGCTTAGAAAGAGTGGCAAAACCCACCCGGTTCGCAAGACCCCAGTGGACATCCAAAGTGTAGTATCAGTAAAACAAGCCAGTGGGGACTTTAATTCCTGATCAACGTGCCATTTTAACTAAATTGCGAATGTTAATCAACTGTCTTTCTTTCATTCAAATAATTTTTGGTGAATTAACACGTAGTTTATGAGCGACGGTTTTTGGTCTAGGGCTCAGGCTAGAGGTGAAATGTGCATCCTCTCTCTAGCACGATTTGGGAAAGAAGTTGCTCCCTGGGCCACAGTTTGCAAAAAGAATGCAGCGCTGAGAAGAGAAGGCAGCCCTGAGAGGGGAAGCAAGCCCTGAAAGGGCCTCAGCCCTGGGAGGAGGACCCAGGTGAGTCAGCTTCCTCCTTTCTGGTGTTGATCCAGTAGTCATTTAGCTTTCTCTGCTCACTTGGTATCTCAACAGAGAGGAGCTCTAGGCTGTTCCTCACCTTAGCCATCTGAGGCTCATGTGAAAATGACGTTAGGCCCTAGCATCATTGCCCACCCCTACTATTTTCCCCTGGGCCCTTCAGGAACATGAGGTAGGCCTAAAGCTCGATGTCACAAAAAAGAAAACTGAGGATCGCAGATTAAATGACTTTTTTAAGAAGATAAAAATTATCAGTGATGCTCTGTGGACTAGATCCCTAATTCACCTTAATTTTAGTCCATTGCTCTTTTTACTGCTCTCCCTGCAGAATCTGGAAGTATAAAGATTCACTCTGCAGAATTGAGGCAGTGTCATGCTGGGCCACCTGAGACATCTCCTTCTCTCTCCCTCACTGTTTCTGTAAATTTCGAGTAAGTGGTAATCTTTCTTGCATGCTGTTAATGTCAGCTTAATATCCTGGCCCTTGTCATTTTAATTCCTTCAACTGGGGTGAATTCTTTTATTTATCCTCAGATTTTAAAACATGGAGACTCTTTGTTTTTCATGAATGAGGGGTCAGAACACTAGTGAGGGAGATGGATGGATAAACTAATTGTGGTAAGCGTGATACATGAGTCAGCACAGGGATGTACAAAGAAAGCCAGGGGTCCGGGAGGGGACAGCTTCATTTGTCTTGGAGGTATAACTTGACCCTAGAGATGCAGTATTGACAGTTTTAATTGGATTTTGAAGGGAGAATGCAACAAATAGAGTGAGAGTAAAGGTTTGATGCCGAGCATCTCCCAGGAAAAGGAACAGCAGAGAAGAGCAAAAAATAGTGGTACAAATGGTGGGATGTATTTCATGAGAGCCAGAATGTAGAGTGTGGGAGAGAAGGCAGGAACAAAAGGTGAGAAGATGCCGAAAAGACACCTGTGGCTTTGTATTTCAGGCCAAAGAGTTCTGATTTTGCTCTGTAAGGCAGGGGAACCAATAGTTTTTTAGGAGAACATAATTTGTGATGCTTTATCATTTATTTCTTCTATGAAATCTTAGGGTGTCATGAAGAATGGATTTAGGGATGAGGTGGAGCAGGGGCTGGCAGTTGGGAGACCAATTGGGGTTTTGTTTCAATAGTTTAGATAGAGTGACTGAAAGCTTTAGCTAGGATTGTGGGAGGCAGTATCATTCATTGACTAAGAGAATGGTTTTGGTATCAGAGAAAGCCCAGCTTGGAATTCTTCTAGTTCTGTATGATTTGGAGCAAGTTATTTCACTTCTTTCACCCTGGGTTTTCTGTTCTATAATAATGGTTTGGAGGATTCAACTAGATGAAGTGTATAAAGTGGTCAGCATAGTGCTGGGCATGTGGTAAAAACCTCGACTGCTAGGGTGTAGTTGTGAAAAGGGCATCAAGAGTCAGAGTTGGGAACTTAGTGTCTGTTCCTGGCACCATCACTTGGTTCACTTACTGGTTTCCTGGTGATGAGGAGGCTGGTTCAAGAGACATGTCAGCTGAAGCCCATCTAGAAAAAGGGCAAGAGAAAGTCAGAAAGAGAAAGGAAGTGGGAGAACTCTGAGGTTACTGGCTTAAGATGGATGGATTTTATGGTGTTCTTATTGACTAGATGGAGAAATCATGAGCAAGAGCCATGTAGAGGGTAGGGAAGATAGTTTGACTTTAGCTTCGAGATTTAGTTACCTAAAAGGATCCACATGGTTTTATTTCAGAGGCAGATGATCAGGGCTGTGAAAACGTATTTTTGGAGTTAGCAGCCTGAGAAGTGTAATTGAGACTATGGGGTAGTATCCATATCAAGAAGACTAGAAGCTGAGGATAGGACATTGGGACCACCAGTGTAATTAAGGAATGAGTAGAGTAAAATGGACAAGAGGAAACTGTCATAATGAACTTGTGGGAAACAGGAAGAGAATAACTGGAGAGGATCATGGGAATGCAAGGAGCTACTCTTAGGAAGGACCATTCAACTCTGCCTGATTCTGCTCACTGTACAGGACAGTGGACACTGGGTTCAATAGGAAGAGAACCTTAGGGCCCTTTCAAGATTGTTTTCAGTAAATTTAGGAGTAGATTTGAGGCAAATAAATGTAAGCATTGAAGATTGTGAATAGACTGCTTTCTCAAGAAGCTCAGTTGAGAAGGGAAAAAGGATGCATCTCTAAGTTCAAGATTAGGTAGAGTTGAAGGTAAGTTTTGTTTTTTTAAGTTTACCTTTTTTCCTCCGTATTTTTGAGGAGTACTTGACAAATAAAAATTGTGTATATTTAAGATGTACAATGTGATGTTTTGATGTATGTAGACATTGTGAAATGATTACCACAATCAAACTAATTGACATAACCATCACCTCACATAGTTAAAGGATTTTTTTCTGTGGTGATCAGATCAACTCTGCTATCAAATTTCCAGTATACAATACTGTATACAATACAGTATTATTAACTATAGTCACCATCCTGTACATTAGATCTCCAGAACTTTTTCATCCTGCATAACTCAACCTTTATACCTAATGACCAACATCTCCCCATTTTCCCCATCCCCTAGCCTCTGGCAACCACTATTCTATTCTGTTTTTGTGAATTTGACTTCTTTAGAGCCCACATATAGGTGGGATTGTGCAATATTTGTCTTCCTGTGTCTGACTTATTTCACTTAGCCTAATATCCTCAAGGTCCATCCTTGTTGCAAATGGCAGAGTTTCCTTCTGTTTTAAGGCTAAATAATATTCCAGTTTGAGTTTGTGTGTGTTTGTGAAATTTTCTTTATCCATTCATCCATCCACATACACTTAGGCTGTTTCCATGTCTTGGCCATTATAAATAATGCTGCAAAGAACTTGGAGATGCAGATATCTCTTAGAGATACAGATTTCATTTCCTTTGGATATATACTCAGAAGTAGGATTGATTAATTAAATGGTAGTTCCATTTTTAATTTTTTGAGGAAACTTCATACTGTTTTCCATAATGGCTATACCTATTTACATTCCCACCAATAGCGTACAAGCTTTCCCTTTTCTCCACATCCTCGCCAACACTTGTTATCTCATGTCTTTTTGATAGTGGCCATTCTAATATGTATGAATTGATATATCATTGTGGTTTGGATTTATGCTTCCCCGATGATTAGTGATGTTGAGCATCTTTTCACATACTTATCGGCCATTTGTATGTCTTCTTCTGAGAAATATCTATTCAGGTCCTTTGACCATTTTTAATCAGGTTATTTATATTTTTGCTGTTAGTTGTTTGAGTCCCTTATATGTTTTAACCCCTTATCAGATATACAGTTTGCAAATATTTTCTCCCATTCTGTAGGTTTCCTTTTCACTCTGTTGATTATTTTCTTTGCTGTGCAGAAGTTTTTCAGTTTGATGCAATCCCACTTGTCTATTTTTGCTTTTTTGACCTGTGCTTTTGGGGTCATATTCAAGAAATCATTGCCCAGACCAATGTCAAAAAGATTTTTCCCTATGTTTTCTTCTAGTGGTTTTATACTTTAAGGTATTATGTTTAAGCTCTTAATCCATTTTGAGTTAACTTTTTGTACATGGAGTGAGATAAAGGTCTAATTTCATTCTTCTGCATGTGGATTTCTAGTTTTCCCAATACCGTTTACTGAAGAGACTGGCCTTTCCCCATTATGTGTTCTTGGTGCTCTAATTGAAGATTGGTTGACCATAAATGTGTGGATTTATTTCTGAGCTCTCTATTCTGTTCCATTGATCTATATGTTTGATTTTATGCCAGTACCATACTGTTTTTATTACGGTTGCTTTGTAATATGTTTGAAATAAATAAACGTGATGCCTCCACCTCTGTTCTTCCTCACGGTTGCTTTGGCTATTTGGAGTCTTTATGAATTCCATATGAATTTTAGGATTTGTTTTTCTGTTTCTGTAAAGAATGCCATTGGAATTTTGGTAGAGATTGCATTGAATATGTAGGGGTCTTTGGGTAGTATTGGCATTTTAACAATACTAAGTCTTCCATTCTGTGAACAGGATGTCTTTCCATTTATCTATCTCTTCTTTTTTTTTTTTTTTTGAAAGATTTTATTTTTTCCTTTTTCTCCCCAAAGCCCCCTGGTACATAGTTGTATATTCTTAGTTGTGAGTCCTTCCAGTTGTGGCATGTGGGATGCCACCTCAGTGTGGCTGGATGAGCGGCACCATGTCCGCACCCAGGATCCGAACCAATGAAACACTGGGCCGCCTGCAGCAGAGCACACTAACTTAACCACTCGGCCACGGGGCCAGCCCCTATCTATCTCTTCTTTAATTCTTTTATCAATGTTTTATAATTTTTAGTGTACAAGTCTTTCATCTCTTTGGTTAAGTTTATTCCTAAGTATTTTATTCTTTTAGTTGCTATCGTGAATAGGATTGTTTTCTTAATTTCCTTTTCAGATTGTTCATTATTTTTGCATAGAAATGAAATTGGGTTTTGTTCATTGGTTTTGCATCCTACAACCTTACTGAATTCATTTATTAGTTCTAACAGTTTTTTTTCTTAAGTATTGAGTTTTCTAAATATATAATTATATCATCTTCAAATAGACACAATTTTACTTCTTTCTTTTCAATTTGGATTCCTTTTATTTCTTTTTCTTATCTAATTGCTCTGGCTAGAACTTCCAGTACTATGTTGAATAGAAGTGGTAACATTGGGCATCCTTGTATTGTACTATATCTTAGAAGGGAAGCTTTCAACTTTTTCCCATTGATTATGATGTTAGCTGTGGGCTTTTCATATATGGCTTTTATTTTGTTGAGGTAAGTTCCTTCTATACTTAATTTGTTGAGAGTTTTAATATGAATCGATGTTGAACTTTGTCAAAAGCTTTTTCCATGTTTCTTCAGATGATCATGTACTGTTTTCTTTCTAATGTGGTCACATTGATGCTAAAGTCAGAGAAAGATTCCACAAGGAAAGAAAACTACAGGCCAATAGCCTCAATGGACATAGATGCAAAAATATTCCATAAAATACTAGCAAACCAAATTCTACAGTGCATTAAAAAGATTATACACCATGACCAAGTGGAATTTATCCCTGGAGTGTGAGAATGGTTCAACATACCCAAATAAATCAATGTGATACATCACATTGACAAAATGATAGCTTTAACTTTTAAATCGATAGTCTATTAAGAAAGAACTGGGAAGGGTTTGAAAAAGAAGACAAATGGCTATAGGATGGGGCCAATTCTAGAACAGAAGATGAAGGATGACCTTAGTCAAGTATAGGTGGGGTATAATCATTGGTACAGTTTAGATATACATAGATGTGGAGGATAAAGATTGAGAAGCTCTTGACTGGAGCATTTATTTTAATGTCATTGTCAAGAATGCTACCTTTGGAATCACATTTTCTGATTTACATCTTGGTTCTTCCAGGTAATGGCTGTGTGATCTTCAGTAGTTAGCTTAACCTTAAGGTGCCTCAGTTTCCTCATCTTTAAAAGGGAGGTAGTAACAGTTTTTACCTCCTGGGGTAGTTAGGTATGTTAAGTGAATTAATGCACGTAAGTTAATTAATTCAAATTGAGCCTTGCTGTAGTAAGCCTTCAATACGTGTTAGCTGCCATTAAAAGCATTGGTACTAAAAATCTAAGACCAGATCATCTGCTGAGAGTTATTGAAAGAAGCAAATTGGGGTGGGGAGGAAAAAATCAAATTTTGGAAAGATGCTATTGAGAACAGAAGAACAAGTCCTTCATGGATAACTGAAGGATTGTCAGATGGAGCTGAGACCCATCTGAAACTGCTCTCGGACACTACATACTCCCTGGCCTCCTCAAGGGACTAGGGTCTTCGATCTGTTAGACTCTTGGTAGTTCTAAGAGCCCTTTGAACCATTGGTTAGCCAATCAACTGCAAATCTGCTTGACTATTATTTACTCTGCAGGCCTAAGAGCCAAGAATGCAGTTGACAGTTTTTATTTATTTTAAAATTTAATTTAGAAATAGATTAGTATATTTCTTTGGATAGAATACTAGAATTTACATGAAGATTAGAGTGTTAAAGAAGTTAGAGATCTTGGACCATATGGCTAAACACCAAAGTTTGGCAGACAGCTAGGGTTTCTAATGAATATTTTATTTTGTGCACTTTGTCAGATTTATGGACTGCTTATACATCTAGTTAGATGAAATTAAAAAGAAAAGGACAGCTTCTTTGTGGCTTGGAGAATTTCTGAAATATTTGTAAATTAAATTTATGACAGCAATGTTTTGCAACTGTAGGCAATGGTTATGAAAATGAAAATCACCCTCTGGATTCCACGTCCATGTCACTAGTGATATGTGGGCATTGAGGAAAAGCAAGTAGAAAACTAGCAACGTTAAAATGATTAAATAGCAAGGGACAGTGAATGAATATTATGAGCAACTGGGAGTCAACAGTCACTGGAAATCAGCAGAAACATTTGCAGAAAATTAATAGAATGAACTAAATTTTGTTACATACAGAGAGTATATCCAAATATTTCACAGTAGGAAGGACTCAGTACTACAAATCCTTCTCTTTATTTGATGGGCATTTTAGATTTTTTCTGAGGAATTCCCCATCTACCCATTGTCGATAATAGAAGGAATTAGAGAAGAGTAACAACCAAGTCAAAATTGGAAACTAAAATCTTGGAAGAGATTTCTACAGTTATGTAATTTGTTAGATTCTTTAGAGCTGTGTTGTCAAAAGATTATAGGTGGAGAGATCAGTTTCGTGGTTTGCAACCAGAATTTAAAAACATTGAATAAGACAGCAAATATCAGAATAGTAAGAGCAAATGTTCTATGATACTTTTGTTTTGTGTGTATGTGTGTGTATTTGTGTTGATGTAAGGTTGTGGTGTAAAATTAGTAATCTATTGTAGCTTTCAAATGTTTGAAAAATAATAATTTAGAATATTTTAGGGAGAGGGCATTTAGAAATAATAGGAAATTATAAAGTTCACATAAAATTGAATTATTAGAAAATATTACCAATGATGAAATTGATCAATCTCTGCAGAATAGACTCTGTGGTGATTGAGAAGTTTTAAGAGTAGACAAACAGCAGCAGAAGTTTTAGAGGAATTGGGCTAGATATCCATGTTGGCCCTTCTCTTTTGGAAGGTGGGGTGAAGTTGAGTGTTACCGCTAATTGAATGAAAGTATAAGAACTGCATGTCCTCTGACCTCAGGGGGCCAGAAGCCAAAACCAAGACTCAGGAACTGAAAATACAGCAGAGTTTAGGGCATAGCATAACAATTTGGTCCAAATAGTCAAAGAGACTGTTGATAACAGAAGATACTCAGAAATTGAGGTAAATGTTTATATTGTTGTCTCTCTTTTTTTCTACCCTCTTTTAAGGTCAAAGTTTATTTTGCCTAATTAGACAGTATCTAATATGAGGAGTGCAGGCTGCTCTTGTCCAGATGAAAAAAAGACCTATAATATGTGTCATATTGTTATCCTAGTGCTTTTTGTTGGGATGAGCTGATGGGCCAATTTGTGGGAAAATAATGGCATAAACTATGAGGCTTGAGTGGTGCACAGTTGTCAGGATCCCCACCTCCTCTCCTCTGAGTGGAACTCTTTCATGAAAGTTAGGATACAGCGTGAGGATTTCTTTTGATATGGTGTCTGTGTTCTTTTTTAGGCCATGAGTTCCTTTAGCGAAGAGCCCAGTCCTGTTTGTCTTTGAGCCAACAGCACTTTGAACATTGTCAGCTCCTGACAGGAGGAAAGCAATGCACATTTACTGACCTGAACTGTTCAATTCATCTGAAAACAGGAATGAAAAACCACCAGAAAAATGGATACAATAACTTTGCATAAGGAGCACCAAAGACTGAAATTATCAAACACGTGTATTAACTAAAAGCAAAACTGTGAGTGTAATGTCTGATTACTTAGCCATGTTTTTCATGCCTTTGAATGCCTGTTTTTCTCTTCCTCCTTAAAATGGATGAGTGACTGAATCGGTTAGGAGAAGTGATGTCTGGTAAATGGCCTACTTGACTCTTCATTCTTGACCTCTTCCTTGGAAAGGTGGTATTGCCTAGCGGTTTAGAGCATAGTCTCTCTGCCTTCAGAGACTATCTAATGTTCAAATCTCAGTGGCAGGATTTCTGCAAGGTAAGGCAATGCCTTCGCTAGCAGAACTGAGAAGAGTTATTTTGTAGGACTCCAGGACAATTTCTTCAAGTCCAATCTCCTTTCTTCTGTGATACTCTGAGCTCTGTCATTTCTCTATGCTTATTAGTTTATTCCTCAGATTTGTTTCTGTTATGGTTCAAATTTTTGCAGCAGTTCCACATCTTACATGTGCGTACTGAAATATCCAATTGAATACAATGCACCTTTGACTTATATTTCCCAGCAAAAGTCTCAAAATTTATTTGGTTCTGTTTGTTTAGGATCCTTGAATCACACGACCACCTGTGAACCACTCACAGGAACCAGAGGAAACGATTGGGGCAATTGGCTTAGCCAAAGTTGAGGACTCTATCCTAGCAGTTGAGAATGGGAACAATCAAATTCCTTGAAACAACATGGATAGGGCAGGGAATTCAAGCTGATGCCTTCCTCTTTTCTATTTCGCCATTTATATATTGAGAAATAATGCCATTTGTCTTAGAAATTTCTAACATTCTGGATTTGGTTGATTGCATCTCCAAGGTGTTATTTAACACGCTCTCCAATTCCCTATGATCCACCAGGCTGAGTGGGGAGGTGAGGGGAAGGGAGGGAGCATATGATGGCGCAAGTGCCACAGACTCTCACTGTTTTCACTGAGATTTAGTAGATTTTATTAAATAAATATTTCTTACTTTCTGTATGCATTTAGGACACTTTTAAGAGACTTTAAGTTGTGTGTATGTGTTTGTGTGTGTGTGTGTGTTTTACTAAGTTTCACCAGTTATGGTTGTTTCACTGGAGACAAGAGCTCCTCATGTCACCTTTGTGGAAGTGGAACTCTATACTATGATGGACATATTTGGACTCATTTTCTGTCATCATTTTTTATGATGTATATTTGTCCCATTTTTGTATGTGTTTTGCCTTATTTGAGACAAAAAAATCATTTCTTGATTGTTTTCTTGCAATTCATTTGGAATTTATTTAGGGTATTTCTATTTTAGTTATCCTTGAAGTTTTACCATGTATGTTTAGCTTTAAAAAGTGTAAAGTTAAGTTAGTGGTTCTCAACTGGAGGTGATCTTGCCCCTCAGGGGATATGTGGCAATGTCCGGAAACATTTTTCTATGTTAAAATGGTGGGGAGGTGATAGTTACATTGACTGGATAGAGGAGAGCAACACTGCTAAAAGTCCTACAACGCGCAGGAGAGCCCCTCACAACAGAGAATTGTCTGCTCCCACTCCCATCATTCTTATCATTCTGGCCCTGTTGACTCCTACTCTGTTCTGAGATTCCCCTACATTTTGTGAAACCAGCCATACCACAAACACTGTAATCCTTCTGGGTTTTAGTTGTGCTGTAGTAAGAAGGTTATTTAGTTCCCCTAGTCAGCCATATTACCAGGGCGGAGGTCACTTTTTATCTCATTTAGAAGGCCGTACAAAAGAATGTTTAATAAAAGATAGTCCTTAACACATGACGGCTTAAGGAAGGGGTGAGGACACTGTGCTGTCATTTTGCAAAGTATACTTTTGCAATGAAGCTTCTCTTGGCTAATGGTCAGCACCATGAACCTCTGGAGGACTTCCGGGTAATAGATGGTGGCGTTTTCGGAGAGAAGCCAGGTTGGTGAAATGGACCTGTTTTACTGCGTTGTCTACGTGATTTGTTTGCCTTTTCAGCCAAATTTTGAGTTCAGATTCTTTGAGATAAAACTGCCTCCAATTCTTCTAGACACTGATGGATCAACTTTATAAAACTCCCGTGTATAATAGCAAAAACAGGTGCTGGATCCCTCCCTGTTAGGGGCTCCTCTTGCCGAGGGATGGGGTAGTCAATGCCGTCACTAGGTGCTGTGCAGAGCTGTCAGGTGTAATAGCTCATCCTTGACTTCCTTTGTTTTGGGAACTCATTGCTGTCAGACCTGGAATAAGTAATTTGAACACTTTAGTTACAGCCAGCAGAAATGGAATCAATACATGCCAAGATTAACTTCAGTGATTAATCCCAGAATCAATGAACCAAATGATTATCATTTCTGTCAGCTGAAGATTCTGGGATGCAAAATTGTGATTAGAGAGGTGGGTTAATTTTCTTCGGCTGGCTTCTGCGGCAGGCATCTCTGAAGCCACTGTTTCTTTATTTCTCTTGCTTTACAACTGTTTCAATGATACCCCCATGCTGCAGCCAGTTCCTGTGTCACACACTGGGGCACTCAGAAGCCAGGTTTGACAATGACGAGAGGCAACGTCGACTTAGTCTGGGCTGCTAAATCTGCAAGGATAATGCCAAGCTAGTGAAACTTCTAACTTTTAAATCAGAGTGATTATTCTGGCTCTGTGTTATTGGGAGGCAGGTGTCGTTCGCTGTTTATCAAAAGAGAGCAGAGGTGGCTGGAGGAAGAGCTGGGAATATGATTGCCTAACTGAAGGCTGGGGGTATCAGTCTGCACAGGGATCGGAGCCACTTCAGTGGTGGCGCTTCTCAGTGGAGACCCCGGGCGGAGTGCAGCCCCTACTCCTAGTGAGATTGAAAGAATGCCATGTGCCAGGCTCAGTGCTCAGTGTTCCATGTATCTTATCTCACTTAAAGATCACAGCAACTCTCTGTGGTGGGTGCTGTAAATATCCTCACTTGCCAGATAAGAAAACTAGGCCTTAGTCGTTTAAGTAACTTTCCCAAGGGCGCATGCCTAATTTGAACCCAGGGCTCTCTGATTCTGGGTTCTCAGAGCTCAGTTGTTCCGTTAAGATCATCCAGGTGTGGCTAAGCAGAGATGGCTCTTGTTACGGGTTGAATTGTATCCTTCTAAACAGATAAGTTAAAGTCCTAAGCCCAGTACACCAGAATGTAAACTTATTTAGAAATAGAATCATTGCAGATGTAATTACTTAGGATGAGGTCATCCTGGAGGAGGATGGGCCCCTCATCAATATGAATGGTGTCCTTATAAGAAGACCGTCCATGTGAAGACAGACACAGGGACAATGCGATGTGAAGACGGAGGACTGGAGCGGTGCAACTACAGGCCAAGGAATGCCAAAGACGGCCCACGAACCACCAAGTTTCAGAGAGAGCATGGCTCTGTCCACGCCTTGGTTTTAGACTCCAAGCCTTCAGAACAGTCAAATGTAAATTTCCTTTGCTTTAAGCCACCTAGTTTGGTACACATTAGGCGGTAAATGTGGGTATAAGGAAGTGCATATGGAATGAGTCCAGTGAGCAGCAGACCATCACTCAGAGGGTTCTCCTTTTCCTGGGACATTCAGAGGAGGCTCTGCTGTGGAGGAAGTGGGATCTCAGCACTGCTGGTCTCCTCTGCATTCAGGTCAGGCGCATCGTCAGTCTGCCTTTTTGTATGTTTCAGTAAGTTTGGATAATACCGTCTCTTGAAAGAGAGAGAAAGGACACGTCAAGGGGAGGGTAAGTTGGAGGTGGGTAAGTTCATTTCTTGCCCCATTAGGCTTATGAAATGGTGAGATCTGAGACTGGACATCAATATTTTTAAAAGCCTTGTTGGCTAGAAACGCCAAGAAGATTTTTTTCTTCTTGTTACTCTAGGGATGGAGCAAAACCCAGAGCCAAATATAATGTTTTATTGGACCTTTTGGTTATGAAAATGCAAAGCCAAAATCTAGCCTCAAAAGGAAGAAAGTCAAGACAATGTGGAACTAAATGATTTGACTGCATAAAAATCTAAACATTGTTTCTATTATGGACCAAATTTCAAGGTGAAAAGGGAGGATGGCCACTTCATTACTAAATACTATTGCACTAGTGCAGACACACATACTGATCACACACACTGAGCAACTTGGGGGAGGGGGTAAAAACAATTAGAGGTTCAGACCCAAAGAACACTGTCAGTGATGGAGAAACACAAAAGCCATTTCAAATAAAATGATCCTGAACTCTTAGCCTCAAACCACTTTCCTGACAAAATTACAGAGGTTGTTCCATTTATTTCTGTATTAACTTTTAACCTCCACACCATTCCAATAGTAGAAGATTAATCACAGAGCCTAATAGTGTAAATTAATGAGGGCAAATTTGAATTACTGATAGTACCAAATGCCAGAAGTGTTTAACGAGAACACAGGTTTATCGTCTCTTGCTGTATATGTAAATAGTAAATTCCAAGTAAAATCAAGCTCTTTCAGCAACATCACATGACATCATTATTGAAAATACTCCTGTATGTTAAAAAAAGCCTAGCGCACATAAATGAGTTACTGAAATTGTTGTTGAAGGAATCCTCAAATATCCTTAGCTACTAATTTTAGTCAATGTCTCTTTTAGGTTTCTGACCTTGAATATCCACAGAGGAATTATTTTGAACTTTTTACTCCATAAGGCTCTCATGATTTGATCATACATTCATAATTAATAGATTAGAAACTATTGATATTTTCTAATTTATCTAAATAGACTGTCTAGGGAAATCTTCATTGCTTTGGCCTTGAAAGCATTCCTTGGTGTAAAAAAGCAGAGGGCCAGCAGGTGGCAGTGTGTCCCCACCTGTGAGAGGAGAGCTCGCTATTCGGGAAAAAGCCCCCACTCATGCTGAAAACAAGCAACAGGAAAATGTTTCTTTGCTCTATGAAAGGTGGAAATCCATCAACAATGTTCCTTCTCCACACAGCTGCAGAGGACTGATGAAGTACCTACTCCCAGAGTTCCTGGCTTTTGGGGTGGGGCGGTCCTGCCAGCGCGCATGTCCTCAGGGAACACATGGTGCCCTTGCCATCTCACGGGGCAGATTTTGGACAGCCCGCTGACAACACTGGTCTGACGCCTGAGTCAGAGCTATGCCAGTCTGAAGTGAGTACCCAGCAGAAAAACAGTATCTTCCAAACACTCTCTGGGTGATGAAAAGGGTGATAGGGGAATGCAAGGCCTCTGTCAGTGCTACTCATATTTCTTCATTGCTTTTGATGGTAAAACATCCCCTGGTTTTGCTGAGCAATACCAAGTCATGAATCACTGAGCTGGAAGGAAGCTTAGAGTTCATGGCCAATGTCCTTGTTTCACAAAGAAAGCAATGGAGGCAAACCAAAATTACTCACCTTAGACCACACAGCTGGGAAATGTGGTAGAGTCAAGACTAGAACTCAGGCCTTCCTCCCACTCAGTTAGTCTTTTTCCCCTTTCATATACAATGCCTTGACATTAGGTAAAGAAAAGTTCTGAACAAGCAAAAGGAAATCATGTTTTTTGACTGGCTTCTGTGTTCCAGGCACTGTGCTTGTTTCTTTTGTACACATGGAGTCTGTTAATCCCCAGAACAAACTGCTGGCTGATGTTACCCTCAATTTATAAATTCATCACCTGGAGCTCAGAGGGGTGAAATGACTTGCCTATGGTCATGCAGCTAGTAAGCGGTGGTCAATATTTGTGTCTCATACCTACAAACAGAAGCAAGAGCTGGTTTTCAGAAGCTGTTAAACACTGAGCAGGGAGGAAAGCTAGGGAAGGATTGCTAGCGGATCCATCGCCAAATTGACTCATCCTTCCTCTTTGCAAATACCTCTGCCTTTCCTTGAATGCTTTCCCCAGTCCTGTTTCTATGCTTGAATCCTCCCACAAAACTTTCTCTGAACACTCCAACTCAAAGTGCTTAATCCTCGAGACAAACATGTTAGTTATGATTGGTGTCCCTCATCAGGCACACGTCATTTATTGCTTTTAAGAAATAGTTATCTCTTCACGCATAAAAAATATTTTCTTCCAGTTTGATAATAGGTGTTCGCTAAATATTTTGATGACTAATGAATTAAATATTTAAATAGTTAGTTGGAATTTACAAAAATAGGACACGTCCCTCAAGGGAACATTAATACTACTCTCTTAGTTTCAATGTTTTCTAGTTCTATGAGTTCAGAATCTCTAAAAACAGGGATTATTGCTGCCAGCTCTCTGGAAACATTGAACTAGTGACCTGGTATACTAGGCAGGCTAGCTTTGACAGCTGGGGGCATGTGGGCCATTTAAAGGAATGAAACAACTATCAGTTTTCTAAGGCTCTAGTTGGTATAATTCATGCAATGTACCTTGTGCATAAAGTGAATTTTGGGATATTAAGTCCAGAGTAACTTAGGTTGTGGAGGCAGCCATATGTGGTCTGGGATAAGAGAGTTCAGTCACCTATGGGGCGGCTTGGAGTTAACGTCTCCCAAAAGGAATTCCGTGTTGAGTAACAGCCATCGGCATGCCCAGTGGAAGCGTTTGTTTTCTCTTTTGAGGATGTTTGCTAGGTAAACAAAGAGAAAATAAGCTATTTGGGCTCGGTTTGTTGAACTGAGTGACACTGAAAGGTTCTCCAGTTCCCAACCTGGGTTGATAGTGGAACCAAGGTATCCTTGCTGCTGCTGAGATCACATTTGTGTGCTATACCTCATTTCCAGGTGTCGTATATAAACCTGCATCACCAATGGTGATCTTTCTCCCCCTCTCTCAAAACTCCCAGACTGAGTCACAAACCTGGATATTTTATGTTCTGAAACAACAAAACCAGAAAAGGTAAAATGGAAAGGCATAGATTTGGAATCAGACAGAAGTGAGTTTGATATTTGCCCCTATTGTTCATTAGCTATTTGAACTCATGTATCATCTTAGATCTCGTTTCCCTGTGAGCAAAGTGATGATACTAACACCAGCTTCAAGGAGGATTGAATGAGGAAATGTTTAGAACAGTACATGCATCTAGAATAGCGTACTATTTAATAGCTACTTAGTATAAACAATAACAGTTATGTCAACCAAGGGGGCAATAGCCACTTGAAAATGCTTTTGCCATTGAGAAAAGAGAGGGAAAAGACTTTTTTACAGAAATAAAAAGCATTATAAGAGTACTATGAACAATTGTACGCTAACAAATTGGATAACCTAGATGAAATGGACAAATTCTTAGAAAGATACAACCTGCTGAGACTGAATATGAAGAAACGGAAAATCTGAATGGGCCTATAACTTGTAAGGAGGGGAAATCAGTAATCAAAACCCTCCTAACAAAGAAAAGCCCAGGAAAAATTAACATCAAGGAAAAATTAACATCAATCCTTTTCAAACTTCTCCACAAAATTGAAAAAGAGAGAACACTTCCTGACTTATCCTATGAGGCTATTGGTTCCCTGATACCAAAGCCAGATTATGACACTACGAGAAAAGAAAACTACAAACCAATAATGCTTATGAGAATGGATGCAAACATCTCCAACAAAATGCTAGCAAAGAGAGTTTAATAGCACATTAAAAGGATTATACACCATGACCAAGTAGGATTTATTCCTGGAATGCAAAGATAGCTCAACAGACAAAAATCAATGTAATATACCATGCTAGCAAAAAGGAAGGGTGAAACACCCCATATGATGATCTCAATCAATGAAGAAAAAATATTTGACAAAATTCAACACCCTTTCAAGATAAAAACTCCTAACAAACTAGGAATAGATTGAAAATATCTCAACATAATATAAGAAAACTAGATACAGAAAATTAGTAGTTAGCATCATGATCAATGCTGAAAAATAAAAAGCTTTTCCTCTAAGATAAGAAACAACATAATGATGCCAGCTTTTGATATCTCTATTAAATGTAGTACTAGTGGTCCTTGCCAGAGCAATTAGGCAAAAGAAAGGAATAAAAATTATCTCTATTCACAGGTGACATGTTCTCATATGTAGGAAAACCTAAATATTTCAAATAAAAGCTGTTAAAACTAATAAATGAATTCAGAAAAGCTACAGGGTGCAAAATCAATGAAAAAAATCAGTTATTTCTTTACATTAACAATGAACAATCCAAATTAAGAAAACAATTAAGGACATTAAGAAAACAATTCCACTTATAATAGTATGAAAAAGAATAAAATAAAAAAAATACTTAGGAATAAACCTTACCAAGGAGTCAAAAGACTTATACATTAAAACTAGAAAACCTTACTGAAAGCAATTAACGAAGATATCAATAAGTGGAAAGACATTATATGTTCATGGATTGGAAGATTAAATATTACTAGGATGTCAGTACTACCCAAAATTATCTACAGATTAATGCAATCCCTATCAAAGTCCCAATGATGGTTTTTGCAGAAATAGAAAAATCCATCCTAAAATTCATGTATAACCTCAAGGGCCTCGAATTAACCAAAACAATCTTGAAAAAGAACGAAGTTGGAGATCTTACAGCTCCTGATTTCAAAACTTACTACAAGGCTATGATAATCAAAACAGTATGGTACTGGCATAAAGATAGTACCTATAGGACCTACATATAGACCAATGGAAGAGAATAGAGAACCCAGAAATAAACCTTTACATATATGGTCAAATGATTTTCAATGAGAGTGCCAAGGCTATTCACAGAGAAGTAACAATCGTTTCCACAAATGATATTAGGGGAATTGTATACCCACATGCAGAAAAATTAAGTTGAATCCTTACCTTACACCATACACAAAAATTAAGTCAAAATAGATCAAAGGCTTAAATATAAGACCTAAAACTAGAAAACTCTTAGAAGAAAACACAAGAGAAAAACGTCATGACACTGGATTTAACAATGATTTCTTGAATATAATATCAAAAGCACAGGCAACAAAAGAAAAAAACATAGGTAAGTTGGACTTCATCAAAATTAAAAATTTTTGCGTACCAAAGAACACAATCAGCAGAGTGAAAAGGCAACCCATGGAATAGGAGAGAATATTTTCAAATCATATATCTGACAAAGGATTGATATCTAGACTACAAAATGAACTCTTCCAACTCAAAAACAAACATGACCCAATTAAAAAATGGACAAAGTCAGAGTGATGTCAGCATCGTGGCAGAATGAGTTGTTCCCTTTGTTTCTCTAAGTTACAACCAGTTAGACATCCATTGACCAACAAAGGACTCCTTGCACAGCCTACCAGAACTCCTGAGCAATCCATGCATCTATACATCTGAAGGTGTGTGGATCAGACCTCTGGGAGGCAGTGGAAGTATGGGAGCAGCCTCCGCCTGCTTCACTGGTAGTGGTGATCCAAAACACGGTTTCTCACACTGGCACATGCCAGCGACCACAGGCTACAAGGGCAAACAAGGCACTCACAGCTAGGGCCCTGCCCCTTCCCCAATGGTGGTGGGTGGTGAACACATCCTGAGGATTCAGAATACAGAGCAGAGCCAGTGACCCAGCACCCCCCTCCCATCAGTGGGATCAGTCTTTCCAGAAATTGGGACAACATGCAAAACATGAATATTCCTGGTGGGGGTGGAGTACACTGACTTGAGATTTCAGAGCACACCAGCATGCACCAACACTGGCAACCAGAGGCTGCAGCCCTTGCTCTTCCCAGTCATAGTGCTTGGCCCACATGTCCTGTGGCTTCAGGACAGAAAGCAGAGGCTGAGCCTCCCTCTCCCCAGCAGTGGTACCACCTTTCCAGCAGTGAGGACAGCATCCAAGGAGTGAATTTCCCTGGTGGGGGCAAGGTCCCCTAACTGAAGGATTTAAAGCCTACCAGCATGCACCAGTTATCATAGGTTGCACGCACAGTGGCAATACACACTCATGACTTGTCCCCTACTCCCTCCCAATGGTGGCTAGTGGCACACACACCCTGAGGATTCAGGACACAGAATAGAGCCAGCAACCCAGTCCCCTCCACCTTCCCCAGCAGTGGCGCCAGTCTTTCCAGCAGTAGGGACAGCATCGAAAAGTTGAATTTCCCCATTGAAGGTAGGGTGCTCTGACCTGAGGTTTTGCAGTACACCTGTACATGTCAATGACCAGAGGCTGTATGAGCAGGAATGACATCCATTCTCAGCTTAACCCCTCACCCCCTAGAGGTAGTGGATGGTGCACACATCCTGAGGCTGCAGGACACAGAGTGGTGCTGGTGAACCAGTCCCCTCCTCCTCCCCTGGCGGTGGCACCAGTCTTTCCAGCAGTGGGGACAGTAACCAAAATGTGGATTTCCCCAGCAGGCACAGGATGCACTGACCTGAATGAGGTCTGAAAAAGCACGTCAGTGCACACCAGTGACCAGAGGCTGCAAAAACAGCAATGGCACTTGTTGCTTGGTCCCTGCCCCTCTCCCAGCAGATGGAACCTGTGACTTGAGGCTTCAGGAACCACAGCAGAACCTGGGACCCGGCCCCCAATGGCACCACCCCTGACACCTGTTCCACCAGCAGTGGGGGCTGCATACAAGAGCCCAGGCCCGCAGCAGCAACAGCAACATGCCTGAACCCAGCACTCCTGGCAGTGATGCTGCCAGCATCCCCATATAATCCAGGAGCAGCAGTGGAGGTGGTGCATGGGGCAGCAGCACCTGACCCTGTGGAAAGCCTGCAGAGAGCCATTGGGTGAACATGAGAGCCACATGACCCCAGAAGCAGCAGAAGTGCTTGCAGCCTGGTGACTCCAGAGGTGACACCTGTGACTGCAGTGACATTGTAAGCAGCAAGGCACCAGCAACCTCAGAGTCACAAGCAGCACAAGGAGGGTGCTGGTGATGCTTCTAGTGTAAGCAATTGAAGGTGGAAAGTGAAGGATTTCAAATATGACCAGAAGCAGCTCAGAATCAAAGTAACCAAAGTTGTAACCAAATAAGATACATGGTTATTATCACAAATGTGCTGGCAGAGGATCAATTCATCGAACAACATGAAGAACTACAGTAAGACGGCAGAACAGAAAGAGAGTGACAACTCTCCATAAATCAAACTTGAAGTCACAGAAGATTGCAGTCTAACTGACAGAGAATTCAAAATGGCTGTCATGAAGAAACTCAATGAGTTAGAAGAAAACTCAGGCAGTTTAATAAGCTCAGGAATAAAATTAATGAACAGAAGGAGTACTTCACCAAAGAGATTGAAATTCTAAAAAACACCAAACAGAAATATTGGCAATGAATAACACAATTAATGAGATGAAAAATAAAGGAGAAAGCATAAAAAAATAGAGCAGACCCTATGGAAGAGAGAATGAGTGAGCTCAAAGATAGAAATCTAGAAATGATTTGGGTGGAGGAAGAGATAGAATTAAGATTTTTAAATAAATGAAGAAATTCTATGAGAAATATCTGACTCAGTTAGGAAAAGTAACATATGGACAATAGGTATCTCAGAAGGAGAAGAAATGGAGAAAGGAGCAGAGAGCTTATTTAAATAAATAATATCTGAGAACTTCCCAAACCTGGAAAGGAACTGTACATGCAAGTACATGAAGCTAATAGAACTCCTAATTACCTCAGTGCAAAAAGATCTTCTCCAAGCCTATATTAAAATTACCAAAAGTCAATGACAAAGAAAGAATATTAAGGGAAGCCAGAAAGAAGAAAATCACCTATAAAGAACCTCCATCAGGCTTTCAGTGGATTTCTTAGCAGAAATCGTGCAAGCTAGGAGAGAGTGGAATGATAGAGTCAGAATACTCAAAGACAAAAACTATCACCCCAGAATAGTCTATCCAGCAAAATTATCCTTCAGATATGAAGGAGAAATAAAAACTTTCCCAGACAAATGAAAGCTTAAGGAGTTTGTTGCCATTAGACCTGCCTTAAAAGAAATGTTGAAAAGAGCCCTCCTACCTGAAACAAAAATGCAAAGGTACAAAGCTTTGAGCAAGGAGATAGACGGAATTAGAAAATTGCAGCTCTATATTAGAATGGGTAAGTAAACACTTAATTATAATATAAAGGATAAAGGAAAAGAAGACATCAAAAATAACTGACCACATCAATTTGTTCACAAACTCACAACACGAAAAAGAATAATTTGTGACAATTGAAGCATATGTGTTCAGTTGTATCTTCTTTCACTTGACATAATGTTTTTGGCTTTCATTTATGTTTCTGTATGTGTTTGTTAGTAGTTTGTTCCTTTTATATTACTGAATAGTGTTCCAATATACAAATATATCAACATTTATATATACATTCACCTGTTGATAAACTTTTGCATTGTTTCCCATTTTTGACTGTTATGAATAAAGCGCTCAAGTATTTGTGTTGATCTATGTTTTCATTTCTCTTGGGTAAACACTTTGAAAGTGGATTGCTGACTCATATGTTAAGTGTACGTTTAACTTGATAAGAAACTGCTCAACTATATTTTGAAATGTTTGTACTGCTTTACATGCCCATCATGTATGAGATAGTGCATTGGGTGAGAGTTCCAATTAGACTACATCTTTGCCAATACTTGATATGAATAATGTTTCAAAAATTAATCCATTGTAGTGAGTTTGTAGCGGTCTCTCATTATGATTTTAATTTGCATTTCCATAGTAATTAAAGATGTTGCACATCTTTCCTGTGCTTAATGCCCATTTGTTTATCTTTTTTCGTGAAATCTCTGTTGAAATGTTTGACCAATTTTTAAATCTGAGTTACATGTTATAGAACTGACACAGCTCTTTGTATGTTCTCTTGCATATTCTCAAAGAACCTGTAGGTGCTTTGCCAGATAAACGTATAGCCAATATTTTCTCCCAGTCTCTGGCTTAACTACTCTTAATGGTATTTTTTGAAGAGCAAAACTTTTTAATTTTTATATAATTGGAATTTTCAAGGTGTTTTTTAAATGGTTCATGCTTTTTGAATGAGGTTGAAGAAGTATTTTCTTACCCTAAGTTTACGATGATTTTCTTCGATGTATTCTTCTGGATCTTTTATTGTTTTAGTTCATACAGAGGCCTATGATCCACTGTGAGGTAAATTTTGTGTATGGTGTATGGTAAGGATGAGAACATTTTTACCCCAATTTATATACACCATTTGATAAGATTATCATTTATCAATTGTACTGTTTTAATACTTTTGTTGAAATGCAGTTGATTATATATATGTGCTTTTATTTCTAGACTTATACCTTTATCAGACTGTCTTGATTACTGTAGTTTTATAGTAAGTTTTAAAACTAGGTATTGTAAATCTTCCAATTTTGTCTTTTTCAAAATTGCTTTGCCTATTTTAGGTTATTTTCATTTTCATATAAATTTTAGCTCATCAATTTCGACAAAAGCCTGCCGAGATTTTGATTGGGATGTTGTTGACTGTATGGCTCATCTAGGGGAGAACTGAAATCTTAACAATAATGAATCTGCCAGTTCATGATCATGGTGTGTCTTTATGTTTAGTTAGATCTTTAATTTCTCTCAGTAATAGTTTGTAGTTTTTAGTGCCATGCGGAACAGAATAGTGAGGGTAGATGTCCTTGCCTCCTTTTTATTTTGTTTTTGGTCTTCCACTATAAGTATTCTATTAGATCCCCTTTATGATGGGTAGATCTCCTTTACGATTGAAGTACTATTCTTTCTCTACTTTGCTGAGTTTTTATTATGAATATATGTTACATTTTGTTAGATCCTTTTTTTCAATCAATTAAGAGAATTACATGATCTTTCTATTTATTATTTTAATATAGTGAATTAAATTGATAATTTTCAAATATTAAACTAGCCTTGGATACCAGATCTAAGCCCCACTTGGTCTGGATTTTTATCCTTTTTACTTTTTAATGTGCTTTTGATAAGAATTTCTGTGTACATGTATATATTCATGAGAGATAGTCCACTATAATTTTATTTTTATTTATTTCTTTCTGATTTGGGTATCAAGGTAATGTTGACTTTACTAAATGAGTTGTAAAGTGTTCCTTCTTAGCCTATTTTCCAGTAGAGTTTATATAATATTGGTATTATTTCTTTCTTACATGTATACAGAATTCATAGGAAAAGTCATATGGGCAAAATATTCTTCTTTGAGAAAACAATTTTAGTTTTTTAGTTACAAATTGTTTCTTTAATAGATACATAGCTATTCAGATTTGTCATTTTTTTGGTCAGATTTGGTAATTTGTGTCTATCATGATATTGTTTATCTAACTTGTTCCATTTACTGGCTGTTAAAATCCTGGAAGATGGTTTTCCTGGAAGAATTAGATATACAAATTAGTTGTTTGGAGTATCAGAATTTTCCACCGCAAAATCTGCCTCTTTGGCTTGATTACTTTTAAGAACGAAAGACTCAGAATGAAACTTTGCCTTTCCCCTAACTGCCTAAATGACTTTAAGATAGAAGGCCTGTTCCAGGAAGGAGCTATGACCATAGATAACTATAGTATAAAATGAACTAGATGTGGTAGACAGGGAGGGACCCAACAAGGCCCGTTTGATAAAAATCCTCCCTATGTCACATTGTGTTTGCAAGGTGTGGCAAACATTTGTTTACCTAACTCTTGCTTTCCATCTCCCTGTCAATTGCCTTCTTCCCCTTTGAATTCCAAAATCACAACCCCCAACATCCTGTTTTGTCTTTAGTTGAAGATCATATTTAAGGTGGCGGCTTCAGCCATTTTGGTGATTTTCTCAGTTTTCCTGGGATTTTCCCATGTATACATGTTATTAAACTTTGATTTTCTCCTGTTATTCTATCTCATGTCCTTTTAATTCTTACACGAGTCAGAAGAACATAGAGGGTAGGGGAATACTTCTTCCTCCTCTACAGTTGTATTCATAGATTATTACATTAATTTGTTAATCTCTATAGTCACTTCATTGCTGGAACCAGAATCCTCTTTTTTGGTAAACATGACCTTAGAAACCTGTGATAATTTCAAAGATGGCAAAGAGTGGTTCAGCCCCAGTTTCATATGTCTACCTTTAATTGTGATGAAATACACATAACATGAAATTTACAGTTTTAACCATTTTTAAATGTATAGTTCAGTGGCGTTAAATGCATTCACATTGTTCTGCAACTTAGATAATTTTTATCAATATTTTGCTGTCTGGGTAGGCAAATTAATACACAGGGTAAAGGTCTCAGTGTAAGGGTCTAAGTTATCTCAGAACAGGACATTTTGTACAAAAAAAAATCCCTCATCTTCCTACTGATTTTTGACTGTGAAGAAAATCTATGATTTACCTTCTCTTGACATTCTAATGTGCATGGAAGAATCTGGGCTTTAATGATTAATTTCTGTTAGTAGTGATATTTGCATGTATAGAATGAATAGTGTAGAACAGTGGTTGGTGATTTTTTTCTGTAAAGGGACAGGTAGTAAATATTTTAGGCTTTTTAGGCCATCTAGTCTCTGTTGCAACTGCTCAACTCTACCCTTGTAGTTTGAAAGTAGCTAAAATCAATCCATGAATGAAAGAGTGTGGCTGTGTCCCATTAAAACTTTATTTACAAAAACACTGTGGCCCAAATTTGGCCTGCCAGCTATAGTTTACCAACCTCTGGATTAGAACATTGCCATTTTACATGTCCTATGTATGAGTAAATAAAAAGAGTTTTAAGATTATGATTTGATAGAGAATGGCAGGAATCTGGGAGAACAATGAGGAATAGTTATTAATTACTGAAGGACTGACTCCAAATACCTACTGCATAAGTAAAGACTCCAAAATAGCTTCATCCCATTCTTAAAACATGTATCCTTAAGTTAATTATTGGTACATAGTTTATTCTGTTATATAAGCTCAGCTTTTCTCAAACAAGGTCATAAGTTAGAAGCTTCTTTTTGGCTAATACCAAGAAAAAACAAAAACAAATGCCCTCATCTAATCATTACAGTCACTCACCATGATTTACCCACTTGTTCTAAGTGTACCCCTCACATCGTTCATGATTAGAGAGTATGTTCATGTTTGGGATCACCACAATTTTTATTATGTCAATGGTCATATTCCTCTCAGCTGAGAAGTATATTTTTGCTACTTTGCTTGACAAATGCACACATAAGAATTGAAATATTTAGTGATTTTTGGACTCATTTGCACATTTTACAAAAAGAAGGATGATCTCAAATATTTGTAGAGGCCAAATACCTAGAGTTCCATCTCACTTGACTTTGAAGTTTCATTTTAGTAGAATTTGTGAAATAATGGGGAGAACAAAAAAGGAGTCTGCTATGAAGAGCTGTTTCCTGTACCCCATCTTCAGCTAGTTTCTTCTGTCATTTTCTACACAACACTTAATTCCTCTTGAGGAGAATTTTCAACAGTTTGGGTAATTCAGTAGTTACCAACTCGAGGTTCATGGTATAATCACCTTGTGTTAGGATAAAACACTCTCTAGTATAGAACTTTAGTACCAAGGTAGTCATTGTTGGCTTATGCAAACTCTGGCTTGCTTTGGTCTCCAGGCTTCACTCTCATTTCCTTCTAACTATGTGACCTCCACTCTTTACAAAGGTTACGTGGTTAGTGGTCATTCTTATATATCTTATGAAAACACTTGTCCCTAATACTATTCTTGATTTCTCCATTTCGTCTTCAACTTGCTTCTCCACCATTTAGGTGAGCACCGACCTGAGACTGCTTATTTGGGCCTCATTTGAAGAAAAAATGTTTAGGATGATCATTTTTTTCTGTCCAATGCTAAATAAAAAGCATCAGAAATCCCATATTGTCATGTAAGTGAGACATAGGAAGTTCAGTGAGCCAAGAGGTAAGACAGCAAAGAGTAGACTGATGTAGTAAAAGGTATAGTGGTTTTGGAAGCCAGGAAATTGCAGTGGGTGGTAGGGAGAGAGGGGTATTCAGTAGTGTCATAGTGTCACAGCCCTGGAGAAACAATGGCAAATGCAAGTGGAATACTTGCAAACCAAAGAAGTGAGCACTTTCATAGGCCAGATGGATCAGAGTAGCAATTTCCGTAGGTTATGGTGGAACACATGATTATTTGATCGAGAATTCTTAGTGTTGGAGCCAGCCTGGTGGCGCAGCGGTTAACTTCGCATGTTCTACTTCTCGGCAGCCCAGGGTTAGCCAGCTTGGATCCCGGGTGTGAACGTGGCACCGCTTGGCAATAGCCACGCTGTGGTAGGCGTCCCATGTATAAAGTAGAGGAAGACGGGCATGAATGTTAGCTCAGGGCCAGTCTTCCTCAGCAAAAAGAGGAGGATTGGCTGTAGTTAGCTCAGGGCTAATTTTCCTCAAAAAAAAAAAAAGAATTCTTGGTGTCCTGTCTTGCCACCACTTCACCATTTGTCCTGGAAGTACTAGCTAACACAAAAAGAAAAGAAAAGGAAATAAAAGGTATATTGATTGGAAAGGAAAAAATAAAACTCTTTGTCCACAGGTAACATGATGGTCTATGTAAAAAATCCCAAAAAACTGAAGAAAATGTCTCCTGGAACTAATGATTGATTATATCAAAGTACTGGACACAAGGTTAATATACAAACCCAATCACTTTCCAAATAACAGTAATGAACAATTGGAATTTGAAATTAAACACACAATAGGAACTAAAAAATGAAATACATAGGTATAAATATGACAACATATGTACAAGATCTGTTTGAGGAAAACCACAAAACTCTGGCGAAAAAAATTCAAATAAGAACTGCATAAATGGAGAGATATTCTATGTTCATGGAAAGGAAGACTCATTATTGTTAAGGTATCAGTTTTTAAAAACTTGACTTATAGATTCAGCATAATCCCAATTGACAAATTGATTCTAAAGTTTAGATGGAGAAGCAAGAGACCCACAATAGCCAACACAATATTGAAGAAGAACAAAGTTGGAGGACCGACACTACCCAACTTCAAGATGTACTGTAAAGCTACAGTAATTTACAGTGTGATATTAATAAAAAATGGAGATCAATGGAACAGAATAGAGAACCCAGAAATAGACCCACATAAATATAGTCAACTTATCTTGACAAAGGAACACAGATTGTATACATTTCACAAAAATTAACTCAAAATTGTTCATAGACCTGAATGTAAAACGCAAAACTATAAAGATCCTAGAAGATAACATTGGAGAAAATCTAGATGATCTTGGGTTTGGTGATGACTTTTTAGATATGACACCAAAGGCATGATCCATGAAAGAAATATTTGATAAGCTGGACTTCATTAAAATTAAAAACATTTGTTTCATGAATAAAAATCTCATGAGAGTGAAAAGACAAGCTACAGTCTGGGAGAAAAATTTGCAAAACACACATCTAGTAAAGGATTGTTATCCAAAATATACAAAGAACACTTAAAACTCAACAATAAAACCAACAACCTGATTGAAAAATGAGCCAAGGACACCACCAAAGAAGATGTGGCAAATAAACACATGTAGAGATGCTTGACATCATATGACATTAGAGAAATGCAAATTAAAACAACAATGAGATACCACTACACATCTATTAGAATGCTCAAAATCCAGAACGCTGACTACACCTAATGCTGGCAAGGATGTGGAGCGACAGGAACTCTCATTCATTGCTGATAAGAATGCAAAAGGGCACAGCCACTTTGGAAGACAAGTTGGTGGTTTCTTACAAAACTAAACAAACGCTTACCATATGATCAGCAATTGTGCTCCTTGGTATCTACCCAAAGGACTAGAAAATTTATGTCCACACAAAACCCTGCATGTGGCTGTTTATAGAAGCTTTATTCATAATTGAATAAACTTGGAAGCAACCAAGATATCCTTCTGTAGACGAATGGATAAATAAACTGTGGTACATCCAGACAATGGACTATTATTCATCACTAAAAAGAAATGAGTTACCAAACTGAGAAAAGACATGGAAGAACCTTAAACGCATATTGCTAAGTGAAAGAAGCCAATCTGCAAAGACTGCATACTGTATTATGAGTCCAACTATATGACATTCTGGAAAAGGCAAAACTGTGCAACCTGTAAAAGATGGGTGTTCCCTGAAGTTGTCAGGCAAATAAATAGGCAGCACAGAGGATTTTTAGGACAGTGAAAATACTCCATATGATACTTTATTGATGAACAGATGTCATACATTTGTCCAAACCCATAGAATGTACAAAACCAAGGGTGAGCTCTAAGGTAAACTACGGCCTTTGAGTGATTGTGTTGAGTCAACGTAGGTTCATCAGTTGTAACAAATATATCACTCTGGTGGGGGATGTTGATAATGGGAGAGCCTATACACATGTTGGGGCAGAGAGTATATAGAAAGTCTCTGTACCTTCCCTTCAATTTTGTTTTGAACCTAAAACTACTCTAAAAGAATAATCTTAATTAAAAAAAAAGAGAACTGGGTATTTGGTGAGAAGGATTAACTCAGAATGGGAAGGGATGTGTCAAATTTGTCTTCATGGCACTGCTGACATCATAGACCATGCATGGGTGGGGAACCGAGGAATGGTGAATTGGGATAGATGACATGGGATGGAGTACTTTCCAGTGCCTTGTTCTACATCCATTACCAAGGATGTAGGGATGGGGATTTCAACTTAACCTGGGACAGGACAAGGAAATGCATCAGGACGGGAAGTTTGGTACTATTTACAATCTCAATAAAGTACCAAATAGCAATGTTGCAAGAGAAGACTAATGAAAAGGATGACATGAGACCCTCTTTTAAAAAGCGCATATTCCTTGGCAGGTTAATTTTCTATCTTCATTCCTGTTACTGCATACTGTTTTATCCAGATACAACCTCCAGATCTTCAATCAGGAGGCATTCCTCACTCTAGATAAGAATACTAACCTTTTTAGCCCTAAAATTATCCTTCCTTCAGAGTTACTTTGCTTCTGAGCAAACATGAGTATCTAATCCGTGGCTTTGAGAGCCTGTGCAGCATTGGTGGCTTTGAAACAGTGTGTGAATTCACTGTTGAAATCAGTAAACTCCAAATGACCGTCTCTGATTACCTCAACTACCTCACTAGTGCTGGTGTCCTTTTTGGACTCGGTGCCAACATTTCTCTTTGCAAAAGAGAATCCCTGGCAGTAGGGTTAGAAATAAGTTCAAGGTCTGAAATATAGTTCACTCTTTGAAATTGAAAACTGAAGAAAGAAATTCCGTGACTTGGCCAAAGACACAGTGCTTGATCTGTGTACAAACCAAAGCCTTCAGACTCCCAGAGCCTTTGGTTATATGGCTCTGTTTCTACAAGAGGTGGCTAGTAAGCCAAATTCATGATTTAATGTACAGTTTTGAGAAAAATTCAAATACGTTTGGCCAGAGCACGGATAAAATCTCAACAGTCAGTTTCTTAGGTTAAGCCAGGGATATTTTGGATGCATAATAAACCTTTCAAGGTCAAGAGTGATTTTGGTTTTGAATATAGAAGCTGTTTTGCCTATCTTGCCACTGAATTTAGTTTGAATTCCAAGTTGTGTTCGGTGGCTACTCTTCAAAAGGCACATTTGTGTTGTAGAGTCCAGCTCTTGGGCAGACACAGCTGCAGGAAAGCCAGGATGACGCACTGCTCTGCTGAGAAGGACCTTGACCCTGCTTTGCCCACAATGACTGTGGCTCACCTTCTCTTTGCCACGGTGTCAGTTTTCATTACCTTGACATTTCTCACGCTTTGATGTGTGATACGAAATGGTAGCCTTTGGCAATAGATGGGGAAATGAGGCTTCACAGAGACATAGAGCGCTTGCCAAAGGAAAGGTGTGGAAAATGGATGTGACAAGGTTATTCAGATTGCTTTCTTAAGGAGTTGCAGCTCAGCTGTATGTGATGATGCCACCCGTTTCTGCTTAGGCTAGTTTATTATAGACGTAGCTGTGTACCCCTTTGTGAATTTGTCCTGAATGCTTTTGCCATCACCTCTAGCATGGGGAAGTACTGTCTGGTAGAGAAAGCAAACTAACAGGTCACCTAGGAAAGCTTCCTGAACACTTTAATTTCCATTTCAATTGCTGAAACCTCAAAATTATAACGGTGACCTTTTGTTTCCTTATTGCTATTACTGACTCTCTTTTCACAGGTTTTATTTTGTTATTGTTTAGTGAAAGTTTTATACCGTAATTGAATTAAAAAAAATGTTAAAGACTCCTTTAGTCTTTCTTTCATCTTCAGTAAAATAACAAATAACAGCATTAAAAATACTCAGACACACTGCCTAATTTTTTTTCTTAAGATGTTGTAATGGTTAGAACATGGGACTGGAGCATAGAGGGTATAGTCAGAAATTCAACACAAATTTCCAAAAGGGCATGTGAACCCAGTCATGCTCTAAGATGAGATTGCTGTCTAGTGGGATGCAGCCTGCTGGTTATTTTAGGCAGATGAGCAGTGACAGCATGATTCCACATGGTGGGTCCGTTTGGTATCAGGATTCTGTTCGGCCAGTGGCTGGGGGAACAGTGGATATGCATGGGGGGTAAGGAGTGTTTGCCTGACATCTAGCTCTGCCCTTGTGTTAGTCTTCTATCACTGCAGAACAAATTACCACAAACTTGGGGACTGAAAATAACATAAATTTATAATATCTCTCAGTTTCCAGGGGTCAGGAGTTTGGGCACAAGTTAGGTGGGTCCCCTGCTGAGGGGCTCATCAGGCTGAAATCAAGATGTCATCCAGAGCTGTCATCTCATCTGAGGTTTTTATTTATTGCAGACTCACATGGCTGTTGGCAGAATTCAGTTCCTTGGGTTATAGGATTGAGCTCCTAGAGGTCGTGCCTCTCCATAGGCACTTCACAATATGGCAGTTGTCTTTCTCCCTCCAGGCCAAAAGGAAAATATCTCTGATGTTTCACTCCCTTTTAAAGGCCTCACCTAACTAGGTCAGGCCCACCCAGGATAACCTCCTTCTTGATTAACTTAAATTCAACTGAATAAGGCCTTAATTACATTTGTAAAGTCCCTTCCCCTTTGCCACATTCTATTGACTGGAAGCAAATTACAAGTTCTAACCAGCAACTGAGGGGGTAATATTAGGAGGGAAGATCATGGGGGCAATCATACGATTCTGCCCACCACAGACTCTGTCACTCTGCCTAAGCTATCATCATGGGGCCATTGCCACCCTCCTAATAGCCAAGTCCAGCTGCCTCTTCTCAGTTCTTACTCTCTGTGTGGCATGGAGTACTGCTAACCACTCTTCTGATCCTTCTTAGAGTTTCCTGATGTTGCTCTCTCCTAATTTTCCCACCAGAGAGCCAGTGAGGGCTGAAGAAAGCATGCAATATTTGTAATCAAGCAGAACTAAACCTCACCCCCAGCTCTGTCTCTTATCAGGAGTAATATACAAGTAGCTTGCATCTGCTGCTTGAATGATGCTGATGGGGACTGGAAAATGCAAAGGAACTCCTCCTCCTCTACTTCCCCATTTCAGTCTTTCTTTAGTACCTTCCATTAGTGGAACCTAAACAGAAGCCAGTAGTTTCCAGCAAGGGAATTTGAGAAATACAGATTTCAGGCTCCAGCCCCAGCATCCCAGAGCATCATAGAAGGTGGTCTTGAAGCTGAGAGACAATAGGTAAACAATGAGCAAATACATCTGAGCCCTTTGTTAACTCCATTTTGGGATAACAAACATTCCCTTTGGATACAACTCAGCTTTGTGTCGCAAACATGGAATATTCTTTTGCCCAAAAGTATCTGTCTCCACTTCTCAGACCCAATTTGGCCAGTTAACAGTGGCTCTCCACTTCACATCTGCATGAGTTCATCACACGACTGGGGTTTGCTGGATCCAGCTTAGAGAGTTTTGCCCCTTTAGCTTTTTCTGAATCATTTAAATCCTTCACTGAGCTCTGTTTCTGAAAGTTCTTCCCTTCAGGACTCCATGGTGCCTTTGTCTCCCTTGCACCTCCACTTGCCTGGTCCTCTGAGTCACAGAGCTTTGGCCCGCAGCAGTTGTCACTTTAGGGACAGCAGTAGAAGCAGAATCAGTTCTGACACAGCTGCCATAGAGAGACTGCTCATGGTGCTGCTCCCTCCCTGCAGAGCCAAAGGATCCTCTGACCCACTTTAAACCACCAGCTGGCAAGGCTGGAATAGACCAGCCTCCCAAGAGTTAATCCACTCAGACATTAATCTGCTCCTTTTCATTGTGCCTTTTATTGCTCTGGGTTATTGTAAAGGTGCAGAGATTAATTAGCAGATTTAAAACCTTGAAAGCTTCATTACATAATTTTAGTCATCACCAAACCTTGGGAAAACTTAAAAAATGAAGGCACTGAATCATTTTAATTGGAAATTTAACCAGGTGTCTTTATAGAATATTTTATTGCTTGTCTTCTGAACAGACAGCTGCCTAAATATGTCCTTAGACACTGGAGTTTGGAGCTGGGATGCTCCTTGGGAGATCTTGTTCTTGTCGTGGTGTGAGAAGGTGGGATTTGCCTGTAGCAACTGGCATCATTAAACACAGGCAGGCTCTGTTTTAAGAAATCCTAACATATGAAAGCCAGAATGTGCAAATTATCTGTTACGTTACAAAAAGAATCTACTTTTTAATAAAAAAAAATTTAGATTCTTTTTTTTTGCTGGGAAAGATTTGCTCTGAACTAACATCTGTTGCCAATCTTCCCTTTTGTTTTTTTCTCCCCAAAGCTCCAGTACACAGTTGTAGATTTTAGTGTTAAGTCCTTCTAGTTCTTCTATGTGAGCCACCACCACAGCATGCCTACTGGCAGGTGAGTGGTGTAGTTCCGTGCCCTGGAACTAAATCTTGGCCACCAAAGCAGAGCCTGCCTAGCTTCAACCACTCAGTCCTCAAGGCTGGCTCTGAGAATCTTAAATAGTGTACTCTGAGCTTTTGTTTGTGTCTTAATATATGGTTAATCATATGGAGTGGTTACTATTTTATTTTTATAATAGACACTCAGAGTCAAATATAGGCTTTGGAGTTGCCCTTCACTGTTTGTCGTGTTTTATGTATGAACAGTTTTGTTCCCAAGAAAATCCCTCAAAATATATCCTTTGAGGAAAAGTCATATTACCTTTAAAAAACAGAACTATGATTGTAACAACACTGATAGTAACTTCCAAGTGAAGATATTTCCCTATCTGTATGATTTTTTCTATCATATCCTTAAAAGTAATGAAATTATCGAGGCCAATTATACAAAAATAATTTCTATCCCTTTTGGAAGTTTGAAAGATACATAAAATTATTTAAGACACCAATTCCCAGGGAAAAGTGCTAACCATTAATTATGAGTTCCTGTGTTTTCAGCCGTTCTTTCTCACCCCCTTCCCCAATATCACTTCAAACCCTTTTTGCCTTGGGATCGTGCTTGGATCCAGGAGTGAGTGTGGGTTTGCATCTAATTTAGGTGTTTGCCATTTATCTGCACCAGCATCCACTGAAATGTCCTTGTTCCCTTCCAGTCTTCAGATGTCAGTTTTCAGTGACACAGGCCATTGTTGTTTGTTGTTTTCTCTTGAATCCCAACCCTAAAGCAGCTTCCATTCTGCCACAATTTGTGTCCACCTACACACATGAAAGTATGCTGCTGTTTGCCATGACATTTTGGAAGCAGATGGAGGTGTCCACTCTGCTTTCTTAGGCTTGTCTGCTGGTCACCCAATGCAAATATTTCCTCCAATCCCCCACCGGAAAAGCATCCATGTCTTATTTCACCCTCCGTCTTTCAATATCTTTGCCTTCAAATTAGACTGAGCTCTTCTTATGGATTACCTTTCCTATTTAAAGTAGGCCACATATTCTCATATTTCATTAGGATTGAGTGAATTTCCCCAAATTTTACTTTATTATGAAAATTTTCAAACACATAGACAAGTTGAAAGAGTTGTAAACACGCATATACCTACTGCATGGATTCCACAATTGTTAATATCTTGCTATATATATATATTTATCTCATGTCTATCAATGTATTTATTCATCTACCCATCTATCAATCCACGCATTTAAAGATTTGAAGTGAGTTGCAGACATCACTACCTTTGTGGTAGCTAGCCTCTGAGATGGTCCAAACCTCCTGATATTCCCACCTTTGTGTAGTCTCTTCCTATGTTGTATCGGAGTTGGTCTATGTGACTGATAGAAAAGAATATAGCAGAAGTGATGGCATGTGACTGCTAAGGCTGGATCATAAAAGGCACCCAGTCTTCCACTTTGCAATCTTTCTTGGGTTGTTCACTCTAGGGGAAACCAGCTATCTGTCATGAATAGCCCTATACAGAGATCCACATGATGAGGAACTGAGGACTCCTGCTAACAACCATGAGTAAGCTTGGAAGAGAATTCTCCAATATCAGTCAAGCCTTCAGATGATACAGCTTCTCCTATTACCTTGACTGCGTCTTCCTGAGAGAACCTGAACTAGAACCACCCGACTAAGCTGCTCCCAAATTCTTCACCTATAAGAACTGTAATTTAAATATTTGTTGTATTAAGGCACCACATTTTGGGGCAATTTGCTACAGAGCAATAGATATCTAATATAGCACTTCATCCTTAAACACTTCAGCGTCCATAGAACTAAATAGAAAATTAAGTAGAATTCAATATTTGTTTCTTGTTTTTTTGAGGCTAAACTTACAATGAAATGTACAAATCTTAAATATGCCATTCTTTGAGTTTTGACTAATACATACACTGATTAGTCCAAATTTCTATCTGTCATCAACCTAAAAAGTTACCTCATAACTCTTCCTAGTCAATTTCTGCCCCATTCCAGAGACAACCTTTACTCTGATTTTTTCATCACAGGTTAGTTTTGCCTGTTTGAGCAACTAATACAATTGAATCGCACAGCATGTACTGTGTTTGTAAGGCTTCTTTTATTCAGTGTAGTGTTTATGAGATTCATCCACCAGTTATGTTTATTAGCATTTTGTTCCTTCTCATTGCTGAGTAGTTTCCCACTGTGTGACTACACAACAATTTTTTTAAATCTATTAACCTTTTGATAGATATTTGAACTGTTTCCAGTTTGGGGCCATTATAAAGAAAACCATCATAAACAATCTTGTGCAAGATTTTTTGCAGAAGTATATTCTTTTGTTTTTGTTTTTTTCTTTTGAGGAAGATTAGCCCTGAACTAACTACTGCCAATCCTCCTCTTTTTGCTGAGGAAGACTGGCCCTGAGCTAACATCCATGCCCATCTTCCTCTACTTTATATGTAGGACGCCTGCCACAGCATGGCTTTTGCCAAGTGGTGCCATGTCTGCACCCGGTATCTGAACTGGTGAACCCCAGACCGCCAAGAAGCAGAATGTGCGAACTTAACTACTGTGCCACCAGGCCAGCCCCCAGAAATATATTGTTATGTCTCTGGATTAAAGATGTAGGAGTGGAATTGCTGAGTCAAATGGCAATTATATGTTTAAAATTACAAGAAACTGCCAGATCTTTTGTCAAAGTGGCTGTACCATTTTATACTTCCCTTAACAATGTATGAGAGTTCTTGTTGTATCACATTCTTATCAACACTTGGTATTGTCAGTCTTTTCAATTTTAGCCATTATGATGAGTGTTTAATATACCTTGTAGTGTTTTTCTTCTGTTTCTTATAGGAAACTTATTCAGAGGTATTATTTTCCCTTTTGACTACAGGATAATGCATCATTTCTCTGATTCATATTGTTTTCTAATTATGCACTTGTAGTTTTTTTTTATTGTTTTGATATATTTTTAAACTTTCCATATGCTCAACTTGAATTCAGAAATAATCTATTCAGTTCTTATTTTTTCTTACTGTCCACTTGGGAGGGTTTTTTCACATTATTTCAAACAAAATTCCAGAAAGTAAGAATATTTTACAAACAAGTCCCTCTAGATCACGTCCTTTTCCTTGGACAGAAAGCCAAATTGCTGAGTTATCCAAGTAAACACAAGACATCTTCAAGGGTATGCATGGAGGCATGTAGAATTCCCTTTAGAGATCTATATCCTGAGATAGACATGTGCAAGCTTTAACTCAAATCCTACTGTTTGGAAGAAACACATTTGGGATGCTCATGCCTGATGGAAGAATACTTTCTTTATGTTTCTCTCTTTACTTCATTCTTATTAAAATGAGTTTTGGAAACCTACAGTGCCCAGTGTGTGGTGGTACAAACAACCACCATGATGCATCCTGTTTCTGATCTTTCCTACAGTGCTTCACCTGTTGAGACATTACTCAGATGACAATTTTCTGCACTACCTTTCCTCCCTCTTCTGGATTTGCTCTTCCATATATCTTACATTTGGTGCATATTTCTCCCAGCTTTTGATATCGTCTTTCTTTTTTTTTCTGAACCTTCCTAGGTATGGTGATGAGAAACTAAGGGGAGCTAAATGGGAGTCTTTGGCTTCTTTAGATGGTATGGATCTCAGTGGTAAGGGCTCTGTCTTACTCAAATTTAGTTACTCAGATTTCCTAACACTTAGAAAACCATCAAAAATATATGTTATATTGGGTTTGACTGAACTGAACGTTATCTAAATTTTATGGACAATAAAATATCTTTCAAAAGCCATGTGGCAGCAGATTCTTTGTCCATTACCTTCCCCAGATTGTTAGCATTCCCACTGTGACAAGTGTGGGGCTGGAAGGAAGGCACAGCCGTCTTGATCTCAACTTGCATGTTTTCTGCAACTCGGTGGTCCAGTTTCCTGTAAACTGTAGTACATAACATGTGATTCAAAACTCTGAACTTCGTTACTATATAGAAACTATAGAACTATATAGTTCATAGAAAGAATGTGAGAAGAGGGGGTAGGATGTATGTGAGAGTGGGGGGAGGACCTCAGGTGGAGGGGATGCTCAGAGATTACAGAGGGGAAGAATTGTAAGCAGGGAAAAAATGGGAACCAGATTCTTAGGAAAGAATTTGAGCTCAGCACTGGCAACAGTTGATGTTACCCTGTGGTTTTCAACCATAACTGTTTGTTGGCTTTACCTGGGGTACTTGACACAAAATCCTGATGCCTGGACCCAGGGCTCTAGGTAGTCTATGAGGCATCTTTGTATGAAAAGAAAAAGGTAGTATCTTTGAGAAGACCCATCCCTGGGCCCTGATGGCTTGGCCAGCAGACACACCTTTGTGTGAATTAGAAAAACAGCATCCCCTCCTCTGGGAAGTCTTAGCCTATTCCAAAATCCCAGGCTGGGCTTGAGACTCCACTTGCCTCTGTGCCTGAGTAGTCTTGTACAGTGAACAGCTTAGACAACTGTCTGGGGAGGCCCTGTCAGGTCCCTATCTAGACCAGATGTAGTTGTATGTCTGAGGATGGAAACCGGGAAACTGTTTTTTTTTTTAAATCTCCCCCATTCCCTTTGGCTAATGTGATGCTCTGCTGTGCTGGTTTTCTACTTCTTCTGACTATTCCTTTGTTTTTTTCAGCTGCTTTTATCTGACCTCCTGTTTTGTAATTACAGATGTCCCACAAGGCCATGTCCTTTGCACTCTGGTTTATTCTCTCTTTCCTTTAATCTGATACATTCTCATGTCTTCAGTAATCTCTAAAATGAGTCCTTATCTTTATTCCAGCACTTTCCTCCTGAGTTCTATAGCTATACATCTGTGTGTGGTACATTCCTCTTGATGTCCTCCTGTGCCATCACATTTCCTCCCCTTTTGAAGCTCAAATTCTATTAGAGATACCATGTTTCTCCTAGTTTCTAAGGCTCAAAATCATATCCCTCTGTGATTCCTCCTCTTTTCTCCAGAGCCAGTTAATTACACATTCTACTGAATTTCTTCTTTCTTGCCATTGCACTGTTTACATACTTGCTGAGATCTGTCATCATTCTTCTTTTAGACCATTTCAGTGTTTTCCCAGTGAAGCAGCGTAGTTAAATGTGGCAATATTTTGATGTGTTTGCACCAAAATTTGTGATTTGGGTCCCCCGACCCTCCAAAAGAAACTTAACTTATAAATATTCATAGTTTTCTCCCCTGCCTTACCCTCTCTGTTACTAAGGAGGAAGAATTATTTGTTGTATGGAAAAAACATTAAGAATGATGTGTTGTGCATTGTACACCCTAGACTTATACTATGTTATATGCCAATTAGATCTCAATAACGCTGGAAAAAAAATCTCCTCAAGTGATGCTCAAGGAAATGAGGATAAAAAGCTCTGAAATAGACCCCAGGCAAAGGAGTTTGCAGTACTTCATTCATTTTCCATTTATTAACTTACCAGCTATTTGTTGAGTATTTTTCAGTTATTTATTGTGTACTTGATGTATGTACTTTGAAGAACCACATGAAGTTGGTATACTTTTCCGCAGTGATGGGACTTCTTCTGAAGGTTTATGTACGGCCAAGCATCTCTACTCATTTTATAGGCACAGAGATGGTGCTGTACCACCTCTGAGAAATAAAGTGACTTCTTCTTACTTCTTGAACACTGCAACACTGTTCTCTAGTGAACGCTACTCAACTTCTGGCTCTGCAGGGTGTTTCCTTTCAAGGTCACCCTGAAGCAGTAGTTTTAAAGGGACTGACATAATGAGGAACCTACGTCCAGAGAAAAGCTTTCTATCTCCCACCTCTGTCTAGCTTTACTGCTGAAATTGCCTGACTATCTGCAGAAGGATTAAACTTCACAGTGACAGACGTACAGAAAGAGAGAAAGAGAAGTTCTTTTGGCCTCAGAATTCTTTAAAGAGTTTTTGCCATTCTAGAATAGGTGCTAGCATTTTAGGGAGTGGCTGTTTTATTCCACAGACTCTTAGAGAAAAGAGCCCCCATTACCACCTCGGTGGAGTCCTTGCTTTGTTGTGAGACTAAATAACGTATTAAAGAGTAACAAGTGTTGAATCATTTTATGATGATAAATGTCATATCGTTTCATAAAAGTCAGCCACACTTCCATAATGTGGGATAGCCACTGTCTATACTTTGGTATATTTCCTCATTAAATTGGTATATTAGATAGTATGTGCATTTTGTATTTTCTTTTTATTTAAACTATGCATATTCTGTTTCCTTCAATGGGCTCTAAGAAAGTGATATGGATTTACTAAATGATACAACATTGTTAAGGTTCTTAATGTGCATATTACCAGGTTACTCCCTCAAAATTTTAAAATACTACCTCCATCAGCATCATAGATATGCCTTTTTCCGCTAACTTCACCACACTGGGAATTTTTTTTAAGCTTTACAATTTTTGAGGTGATAATGTGCTTTTGAATTATAATTTTGATTTTTCTTATTACTGGTAAGATAAATATCTTCCATATGTTTATTAGTTATTTTTTGGTTCTTCTATGTGTTGTTGAAGCATGCATCAGCCACTTTTTAATATTGAGTTTCTGATAATTTTATTATTGATTTATAAGTGCTCTCTTTGATTATAGGAATTGTCTTTTTTTCTTTCATATGCTGTCATTTTTTCTTTCTTTTTTTTTTGTTCGGGAAGATTAGCCCTGAGCTAATGTCTGCTGCCAATTATCCTCTTTTGGCTGAGGAAGACTGGCTCTGGGCTAACATCTGTGCCCATCTTCCTTTATTTTATATGTGGGACGCCTGCCACAGCGTGGCTTGACAAGTGGTGTGTAGGTCCACACCCAGGATCTGGGCCAGGAACCCTGGGCCACTGAAGTGGGACATGTGAACTTAACTGCTGTGCCCCTGGGCCGGCCCCATATATATTGTGATTTTTAAAACTGTTAAGTATTCTTACAAGTGGAGAAAATATTATTTAATGTTTTAAAATTATTAATATTTTCTTTTATGATTTTCATGCTTTGAGTTTACAGTTACCACTACAATAACTGACATTCACCTGAATTTTCTACCAGTGTCTTTATATTTTGCTTTTTAACTTAACTACATAATTCATTCTGGAATTTATTTTGATGAGTGGCATGAGGTACAGCAATAATAATTTTATTATTTTTAACCATTTGTTTTAGTGCTGTTGATTGAATAATCCTTCTTTTACCCATTTATGGCATATTATTCTTGTCCTGTATTGTTATTGCCTTGCTAGGGACTGTTTTTGGGCTTTCTGTTCTACTTCATTGATCTTTCTATTCTTATGTCAGATTTTAATATGTTTAGGGTAAATTCACTTATTTCTTCTATTTTTCTTTTTAGTCTTTCTTTGTATACTATTTATTTTTTCCAAACATATTTTAGGATAATTTTGTTAAATATTGCTCCAGCACCACTCTATAACTTAGTGGTATTTTGATTTAAGGAGAACTTGTGTCTCACTAATATTGATCCTCACTGTTCAGAACATTTAAAAAATGTAAATATTTCAAAATGACTTCATAATATTAATTTGAATGTGAATAACAACATGGTCTAACTCAATTACACTTCTAAATGAAGATCTGAGATTCTATACAGAAAAACAAAAATTGAGTATAGGGGACTTATGCTCCTTACAAAGATGGAGTAATGATGGCTGCATTTTCCCTCTTGTCTGACACAAACAGAAAAGTGGAAAAAATACATGAAAATATATTCAGACAGATAGAGGAAAGACTGAGCATATTTTGTAGCAATACAAAAGATATAAAGGAGGCCAAAATTGAACTTCTATAGATGAAAATTGTATGTCTAGGATTGACAGCAGATTATACACTTCAGAAAAATTGATTAGTGAACTTGAAGACATGCAATACAAACTATTCAAAATGAAACACACTTCAGTAAAAATACTGAAGAAAAATTAACAGAGCATCAGTTAGCTATAGGACAACTTCAGATAGCCTAATGTAAGTGCAATTAAAGTCCCTGAAGGAAGGAAGAGGGGATAGAAGTATATGAAAAAGCAATGGTTGAAAACTTTTCAAATTTGACAGAAAACAACTAGAAACCTACAGACCCAAGGAACTCAATGAACCCCAGGTATAAGAACCATGAACAAAGCTAAACCAAGTCACATCATAAGCAAATTGCTTAAAATGAGGGCTAAAGAGAAAAATTGTAAAATTAGGCAGAAGAAAAAGTTGAGTACACGTGACATCTATCTGTTTCTCTCCTCCCAAGGAATCTAATGATAAATTACACAGTCATGCACCACATATTGATGTTTCAGTTGTAGGGGAGGAAGACATTTCCTCTACTCGCTCTGGGTTCTTCTGGCCAGAGAACAAATTAAATTCACATGAGACAGAAAAGCAGGAGAAAATTAAACAAAACTTTATAACACATATACATGGGAGAGGCTCAGGCAACCTGAGCAACTTGCCAAAAATGGCTGAAGCCACCACCTTAAATATCTTCAGCTAAAGACAAAGGAGGATGTTGGGGGTGGAGGAGTCAGTTATGGGAGATTACCAGACAAGTACAGTAAGCAAGGGCCAGGTTATTATGCAGATTTAAGTCCTTGCCTTCTGCATTGATAAGAGTTTCTAGAGATAAGGTCATCCCTCCTTCTTCCTGGTACAGAGAGGGAGACACCTTTGCACATGGAGATTTCCTTTACAATGTAAATGTTTCTTAACAAAGGGTAAGTAAACTCTGCTTTTCAGAGTTTCTTTCCTGTCTGCAGTTTTTAAAAGTAACCAGTCCAAAACAATCCTCATGCCAAGGAGACATATCTTGGGGTGGCCAATTCCAGTCCCTCACACAGTCAATGTTGAACCACATATATGATGATGGTCCCGTAAGATCTTAAGGGAGCTGAAAAATTCCTATCACCTAGTGAGGTCGTAGCTGTCATAACATCATAGGTGCAATGCATTGCTCACGTGTTTGTGGGGATGATGTGTAAACAAACCTACTGTGCTTCCAGTCATATAAAATTATAGTACATACCATTATATACAGTGCATAATACTTGATAATGATAATAAATGACTGTGTTACTGGCTTATGTATTTACTATGCTATAATTTTTATCATTATTTTAGAGTGTACTCTTTCAACTTATAAAAGTTCACTGTAAAACTGTGTTGTTATGCTGGCAGTAGCCTCATACATCTCCTGTTTATTGCATCTCTTGATTGCATCATTTTCTCTAATACTTGATTTCATCTCTTGTTATTTTCTTTGTCATGGCTCCTAAGCATATAAAATCTACTGCTAGTGTTGCAAGTAAGAGACCACATCTAGTGATTGACATGTAAACAAAATTAAAAGTGATTAAGGACTATTAAGGTGGAAAATCAGTGATGGCTATTGTTTGCCAGTCAGGCATGTCCCATTCCACCATAGCTACAATCTTGAAGAACAAGAACAAAGAGATGGAAGCTGTTAAAGGAGCTGTTGCATTGAAGGCAATGGGACTAGCAAAAATTTGAGAAGGGCCTGTTTCAGACATGAAGAAACTTCTAATGATCTGGATTGAAGACCAGATGCAGAAGTGTATCCCTCTCAACACCATGATGGTCACCGACAAAATGAAAAGTTTGTTTGCAATCTTAAAAGCAAAGGTTGGGCATGACTACAGTGTTGAATTTACTGCTAGCCCTGTGTGGTCTAAATGATTCAAGATTCATTATTCATTACACAACGTGAAAATGAGTGGTAAGTATATGAGTTCTGATGTGGAGGCAGCTGAAGAATTTTTGGAAACTCTAGATAAGCTGATTATGGAGGAAAATTACTTGCCAGAGCAAATATTCAATATGAATGAAACTTCCCTATTCCGGATATGAATGCCTGAAAGGACTTTCATCCATAGGAAGGCCAAGTCAATGCCAGGTTTCAAGGCTTTTAAGGACAGGGTAACAGTCTTGCTTGGGGGCAATGTTGCAGGCTACAAATTGAAACCCTTTGTGATCCAGTAGAGTGAGAACACCAGGGCCTTCAAGCATATCAGTAAGCACCCACTGCCAGTGTACTACAGAAGCAATAAGAAGTCATAGAGGACCCACCCAGCTCCTCTTCCAAGATGCCCTCCTGAATTGCTATGCCAGTGAAATAGAGAAGTATTGTTTGGAGAATAACATAGTGTTGTTTCTTCCTCCAAACACCATCTCTTTCATCCAAGCAATGGATCAAGGAGTATAGCAGCTTTTAAGGCCTCCTACCTGAGGAGGACATTTGCCTAGGCTATTGCCACAACTGAGGAAGACACTAAGAAGACACTGACACAATTCTATCAGGATTACAACATCAAGAACCTTGCTTGATCTTGGGGTGATGTCACCAAGGAGTGCATGAATGGTGTCTGGAAGAAGGCACTCAAAGAGATTCATCCATGACTTCAAAGGCTTTGCCAAGGATGAAGAGGTTGCAAAAATCAACAAAGACTCATTAAGACATCACACAACTTTAACCTGGGTGTGGATCAGGATGACATTGGGGAGCTCCTAGAGATGATTCCTGAGGAAGAGTTGTTGGAACTGAAACAGGAATGCATAGCTGAAGATGAGACAAGAGAAAAGAAAACTTCAGGAGAAGAAAAAGAAGAAAACCTCCAAGAAAATTCACAGTGAAGTGTTTAACAGAAGCGTTTGCAGAGCTCAACAAGCTTTTTAAAAAGTTTGAAAATATGGACCCAAACACCAAAATGTTTTCATTAATGGAGAGGACTGTTCATGGTGCATTATCTGCTTACAAGCAAATCTATGATGAAAAGAAGAAACAAATGAAGCAAACCACCACGGACACATTTCTGAAAAGAGTGAGACCTCCTCAACAAGAGCCTCAGGCAGATCCCTCAGGAGGCATTCCAGAAGAAGGCGTTGTCATCATAGGTGATGACAGCTCCCTGTGTGTTATTGCCCTCGAAGACCTTCCAATGGGTCAAGACGTGGAGGTGGAAGACAGTGATATTGATGATCCTGACCCTGTGTAGGCTTTGGCTAATGTGTGTGTTTGAGTCTTAGTTTTTAATGAAAAAGTTTAAAAAGTGAAAAAAATAAAAATCATAAAAAATGGAAAAAACCTTATAGAACAAAGATATAAAGAAAGACAAATTTTTGTATGGCTGTACAATTTGTGTTTCAAGTGAAATGTTATTGCAAAAGAGTCAAAAAGTTAAAAACATTAAAACATATATAAAGGAAAAAAGTTACTGTAAGCTAAGGTTAATTTATTATTGAAGAATTATTACTAAATCTATTATTTAAATAGATTTAGTGTAGCCTAAGTGCTCAGTGTTTATAACGTCTACAGTAGAGTACGCTAATGTCCTAGGTCTTCACGCTCACTCACCACTCACTCATTGATTCACCCAGAGCAACTTCCAGTCCTGCAAGCTCCCTTCACGGAAAGTGCCCTTTACAGGTGTACCATTTTTTTTACCTTTAAATCGTATTTTCACTATACCTTTTCTATGTTTAGATATGTTTAGATTCACATATACTTACTATTATGTTACAATTGTTGAGAGCATTCGGTAGAGTAACATGCTGTACAGGTTTGTCTCCTAGGGGAAATAGGCTATACCATATAGCCTGGGTGTGTCATAGGCTATGCCCGCTAGGTTTCTGTAAGTATATTGTGATGTTTGCACAATGAAATCGCCCAACAATGCATTTCTCAGAATGTATCCCCATCATTAAGTGATGCATGACAGTATATGTAGAAAATTTAACAAAATTCATCATAAGTAAAAATAACCATATTAATAGGCACCAAAAATGTATTGCTAAAAACTCAGCATCTATTTCTTATAATATTGCCCAGAATCTCTGTTCTCTCTTTTAAATTAAGAGAGAAATAGTCCTTGAGTATGATAAAAACTACCAAGTTCGTGATAACTAATGAAGTAAAGTGACATAGAGCATGAATATGAAGATGTCAGCTCTCCCTTAATATATATGTTTAATGAGAATGCTCTAATAACCCTAAGGAGTTTTTTGTTTGTTTGCCTTGAGCCAGTTAACTTATCATAACGTTCCGTTGTACCTAAATCTGAAAAAGTAGATAAAATTTTAAAATCTATTAGAGCTTCAAGGTGGAAAATGATGTCACATATGAATATTAAGTCTATGTATTTTTTCCAATAAAGGATATTTTTAGACTATTGTTCAGTAATTCTATTAATTGGAATGTCCAGAACAAAAATGCAAAAATAAATGTGTAGTAAAGAATGTGGCTTTGCCCAATGAAAGGTCTGGCTTTTTGCCCTGGCTCCTGAGAGTTAACTTCTAAATCCTTGGAATTTCCTGGGTGACAGGGGTATCTGCTGTTCATGGTGAGCCCCTTGAACACACTTGATGGTTTATGTTAATCAGGTGACTCATGATATGTCACTTGATTCATATTTTATCAGCCTGACCTTCAGGATGAGGGGAGGTAAAACTTAGTTCAACAAAATGGTAAATCAGTCAATCATGCCTAGGTAATGGAACCCCAATAAAAATTCTGGGCACCAAAGCTTGGATGAGCTTCCCAGGTTGGCAAAATTCCATGTGTATTATCACACATCAGTGAGGAGAAGGTAACACATTTTGAGAAAACAGAAGCTTCCAATTTAGAAGTCTCCCAGACCTTGCCCTCTGGTTCTCTTTGGCTGATTTTAATTTGTTTATTCTCTCTGTAATTAAACATAACCAAGTGTATAACAGTTTTCAGTAAGTTCTGCGAGTCCTTCTAGTAAATTATAGAAACTGAGGTTGTTTTTGGAACCTGCTGAACTTGCAGTTAGTGTCAGAAGTGAGTGTGATCATATGCAGACCCTTCCTGAAAACTTTGCATTTGGACCCAAACTCCTTGCACTTGGTATCTGAAGGCTTGGGCAGACTCAGCAGTCAGTAGGATTATGCCCTTAACCTTGACATTTGGCTAACTCTGGGTAATAAAGTCACCTTTGTTTTATTCTTGAGTATATTAGGAAATTCTTTAGTGTGTTATTGCTAAGCGTAATTCTTAGGGCTTGAGATAAACATAGTCTTTATCGTGTTCTGAAACTATTCTTTTATTCCTAGTTAATTAATTTAAAAAATCAGGGAATGGATGTTAAATTTTATCACATGGTTTTTCATTATTTTCTACTTCTCCCAAAGTCATAGCTAATTATTGAGGAGTTTTCAGGCATTCTGTTAGGTACTTTACATGCATTGTCTCGTTTAATCCTCACAACAAAACCTATGAGGCAGATAATATTTTGTCTGTGAGAAAACAGAGGAACAGAATGATTAGGTAATTTGCCCAAGGTCACAAAGTCAGTAATTGGGGGAACTGGCACCGTAAGCTGCATCTGTCTAAGTCTAGAACTGGAGATGCGAAATCACACTGACTGTGTGAATTATGTCACCATATTTTCTCAAGCTAAAATATTACTTTTAAACAAATTCTGCTTCATAATGTATATTTTTCTGCTAATATTCTTCTAGATTCGTTTTACCCATGTATTAAATAGAAGTTCTACATTGAGATGTGCGATTGGTATACAGTTTTCTTTTATTGTGCTTTGCAACAGGTTTATTAAGCTAGCTTGAGTAAATGAATTGAAAAGCTTTATTTCTTTTTGTGCTTTCGATAAATTTATGTGTGATGAAAATTCTTTTGTCCATGACCATTTAAAAGCAATTGCTCATTAAATCATCTGTTCTTTCCATCCTTTCTAGGAGTGAATTTTCTTACATATTTTTAAAATGTCTTTTTCAATGTCTTTCCAGGTAGCTGGTTCATTTAGAATATCTACCTCTTCTGAGTCTTTTAAAATACTTTATATATGTATATATGTGTATGGACGTCTATAGTGTGTGTATATATTTCAATGTGCCCATACATAGAAATATAATATTTTCATCATATTTTTCAAATTTATTTTTGTTGAATTGCTCATAGTATATGCTTATTGTGTTTTCATCTGTCTTCTGTCATCTTTTTTATTGTGGTAAAAAATACATAATATTAAGTTTACTCTCAACCATTTTTAAGCATCGGTTCAGCAGTGTTAAGTGCACTCACATTGTTGTCCACAGATCTCTAGAACTTTTTCATGTTGCAGCACTGAAACTCTACACCCACTGAATTTCCCCTCCCCCCAGCTCTTGGGAACCACCTTTCTACTTACTGTTTTTACGATTTTGATTACTTTAAATACTTCATATGAGTGGAATCATACAGTATTTGTCCTTTTGTAACCGGCTTATTTCACTTAGTATAATGTCCTTGAAGTTCATCCATGTTGTAGTATGTATCAGAATTTACTTGATTTTAAGGCTGCATAATATTCCATTGTATGTATACGCCACATTTTCGATATCTATTCCTCTGTCAGTGGACATTTGGGTCACTTCCACCTCTTTATTATTGTGAATAATGTGATGAACATGGGTGTATAAAGATCTCTTCAAGATCCTGCTTTGAATTATTTTGGGTAAATAGCCCCAAATGAGACTGCTGGATCATGTGGCAGTTCTGTTTTTGGTTTTATTTATTTACTTATTTATTTTGAGGAAGATTAGCCCTGAGCTAACATCCACTGCCGATCTTCCCCTTTTTTTTTGCTGAGGAAGATTAGCCCTGAGCTAACATCTGTGCCCATCTTCCTCTGCTTTATATGTGGGACACCTGCTGTAGATGGGTTGATGAGTGGTGCATAAGTCCATGCCCAGGATCCAAACTGGAGAACCCTGGGCCGCCAGAGCAGAACATGTGAATTTAACCATTGTGCCACTGGGCCGGCTCTGTTTTGTTGTTTTTGAGGAATCTCCATATGGTTTTCCATAATGACTGAACTATTTTACATTCCCATCAACAGTGCACAAGGATTCCAACTTCTCCACATTCTTGACAACATGTGTTATTTTCAATTCTTTTGATAGTGGCCATCCTGAATGATGACAGACAACATCTCATTGAGGTTTTGAATTGCATTCCCCTAATAATTAGCGATGTTGACATCTTTTCATGTGTTTGTTGACCTTTGGAATGTCTTCTTTGGAAAAATGTCTTTTCAAGACCTTTGTCCATTTTCAGGTTATTTTTGTTGTTGTTGTTGAGTTGTAGAAGTTCCTTATATAGGATGGATGTTAACCCCTTATCATATATAAGATTTGAAATTATCTTCTCCCATTCTGTATGCTTCATTTCACTCTCTTCATTGCTTATTTTGGTGTGAAGAAGTTATTAAGTTTGATGTAGTCTCATTTATCTATTTTTGATCTTGTTACCTGTGCTTTTGGTGTCATATCTTAGAAATCATTGCCAAATTCAATATCCTAAGGCTTTTCCCATGTTTTCTACTACAAGTTTTATAGTTTTAAGTCTTACTTTTAGGTCTTTAACTCATTTTAAGTTAATTTTTGTATATAGTGTAATGTGAGGGTCCAACTTCTTTCTTTTGTATGTGGATATCAAATTTTCCCAACACCATTTTGTTGAAGAGACTATCCTTTCCTCATCGTGTAGTCTTGATACCTTCGTTGAAGATCATTTTATCATGTAAAGGAGTGTTTATTTTGGGGCTTTCTATTCTATTTCATTGGTCTCTATATATATCTTTATAACAGTACCACATCATCTTACTGTTGCTTTGTATTATGTTTTGAAGTCAGGAAGTGTGATACCTCCAACTTTCTTCTTTTGTAAGATTGTTTTGGCTATCTGAGTTCCCTTGAGGTCCATATGAATTTCAGAATGTTTATTATATTTTTGCAAAAAATGCCATTGGGATTTTGAAAGGAATTACATTGAATCTGTAGATCACTTTGGGTAGTATGGACATTTTAACAATATTATGTCTCCCTGTCCACAAGTATGGGATGTCTTTCCATTTATTTGTATCTTCTTTGATTTCTTTTGGCAATGTTTTGTAATTTTCCTCAAATAGATCTTGTATATATTTCTTAAATTTATACCTAAGTATTTCATTTTGGGGCATTGTAATGTAAATAGTATTATATTTTAATTTCAAACTCCACTTGTCCATTGCTTTTATTTGGAAAATGACTGACTTTTGTATATTAACCTTGTATTCTTCAAGGTATTCTTTGGTATAATTGCTTATTAGTTCCAGTTTTTTTGTCAATTCTTTTGGATTTTCTACATAGTTCATCATGTCATCTGTGAAAAAAGACAAATTTATTTCTTCTTTCCCAATCTGTGCATCTTTTATTTCCCTTTCTTTTCTTATTGCAATAGCTAGAGATGCCAATCCAGTGTAGAAAGGAGTGATGAGAGGGGACATTATTGCCTTGTCCCTGATCTTATTTGGAAAGCTTTTAGTTCCTCACTAGTTTGATGTTAGCTATCGTTCTTTCTTAGATATTTTTCATCAAGTTCTGGAAGTTCTCCTCTATTCCTAGTTTACTGAGAGTTTTTATCATAAATGGGTGTTAGATTTTGTCAACTGCTTTCTCTGTATCTATTGATATGATCCTGCGATTTTTCTTTTTAAGGCTGTTGATGTGATGGTTTACATTAATTGATTTTCAAATGTTGAACCACCCTTGCATACTTAGGATAAAGATTATATGTGGTTATGTTGACATGTTGTATAACTCTTTTCATACATTATTGGATTCGATTTGATAATATTTTGTGGATGATTTTTGCATAAATGTTCATGAAAGATATTAGTCTGTAGTTGTCTTTTCTTAAAATGTTTTTGTCTGGTTTTGGTATTAGGATGATGCTGGCCTCATAAAATGAGTGTAAAAGTATTCTCTCTGCTTCTGTCTTCTGAAAGTGATTGTATAAAATTGGTATAATTTCTTAAATGTCTGGTAGAACTCACCAGTTAACCCACCTGGCTTGCTGCTTTCTGTTTTGCAATGTTATTAATTATTGATCTAATTTCCCTAACAGATATAGGCCCATTCAGGTTGTCCATTTCTTCTTGAGTTTTGGCAAATTGTGTCTCCTGAGGAATTGATCCATATCATCAAATTTGTGGGCATACAGTGTTCATAGTATTCCTTTATCATCCTTTTAAGGTCCATGGGATCTGTAGTGATGTTCCCTCTTTTATTTCTGATATTAGTAATTTATTTCCTCTCTTTTTTCTTAGTTAGCCTGGCTAGAAGCTTATAAATTTTGTTTATGTTTTCAATAAACAGTTTTTGGTTTCAAGTTGAATTTGGTATCAAATCAAATTTCGGTTTCAATTTTTGTATCAATTTTGTTTATTTTTTAAATAAACAGTTTTTGCTTTCATTGACTTTCACTATTGGTTTTCTGTTTCAATTTCATTGATTTCTGCTCTAATTTTTATTTCTTTTCTTTTGCTTACTTTGAAATTAATTTGCTCTTCTTTTTCTAGTTTCCTAAGATGAGAAAGTAGATGATTGATTTTAGATTCTTCTTTTTTTTAATATATGCATTCAATGCTATAAATTTCCCTCTAAGTACTTCTTTCACTGGATCTCACAAATATTGATAATATGTGTTTTCATTTTAATTTAGTTTACTTAATTTCATTTCATTTGGTTTCTCTTGAGATTTTTTCTTTGACCTATGTATTATTTAAAAGTGTATTGTTCAATCCCCATGTATTTTGGGATTTTGTAGTTATCTTTCTGTTATTAATTTCTACTTTAATTTCATTATGGTCTGAGAGTAGGCATTGTATGATTTCTACCTTTTAAATTTCTTACGGTGTATTTTATGGCCCAGGATGTGGTCTATCTTGGTGAATGTTTCATGTGAGTTTGAGAAGAATATGTATCCTGTGGTTGTTCCATGAAGTATTTTAAACTCAACCAGATGATGTTTCTCTGAGATCCTCTGTTCAGGAGTTGTGGCTGGAATTCAATTCAACAGAAGGAAACAAGAGAAGGAAATACTCTGCATGTGAATCCCCATTTTCTCCTTCAGCTGTGGGTGGTCTAGTAATGGGAGACACTATCATGAGAGTTTATAGTGAGTCCAGTGAGGTAGTCTATAGGGATATTGACACATTTCTCCTCCTTTCCCATCTCCTTAAAGTTAGATATGGCCATATCACTGACTTTGGCCAATGAAATGTGATCAGAATTTATACTGGTGTTTGTCTGTTCTAGGTGGATGTTTTAAAAGCCTGTGCATGATTTTCCACTTTTTATTACCCTTCTGAGAGATTGTGGAAGCCCACATTATGATATAGCCTCCGCTCACCTGGGTCCCTGAGTAATAACAATAGGCAGAGCTCCTCTGCATACTCATGTTGGAGATGTAGTATTAATAATAAACAAAGATTTGCTCTGTTAAGTGGCTGATATTTTGGAGTTGATTGTTACTGAAGCTTATCCTAGCCTATCCTGACTGAAGTATCTTCAGTCACTTGAGAATTTAAACTTCAGTACATGTGACGAATCTCCTGGGTTTCCTAAATCTAAATAACACGATGCTTTGCAATTTTACTGTACCCTTTATGCTTTCTATGTATTATGTTGTTAGCTAGATCATAAGACCTGTCAAGGCTTATTTTACACGATAGTGCAGCAATCAAAAGTATGGGTTCCAAAGCCAACCTGTCTGGTTTCACATAGCAGATCTGCTACTCAGTAGTTGGGCAAGTTACAGAGTCACCCTATTCCTCCATTTTCTCATCTGTAAAATGGAGAGAACAATTTTACTTACCTCATGGAATTGCTTCAAGGATTAAATGAATTGATATGTATAAGAGACTCAAAATAGTGGTTCTCACAGAGGAAGAACTCACCAAATGTTTGTTATTATTACAGCTTTTTATCTAGCCATAGTCCTTAACTGAGTTTCTTGCATGTTTGGTCCAATTTTTTAATTTAGCAAATGTGTTCTGCCTCTAACTTTAGGTGAATTAACTGATGAATTACTTGTTTTAATAGAGCTTTGGAAGTCTAAGACAACCCTCTGTAAATAGGTTTTATGATTGGGCAAGATTTTATGGAAGTTGCAGGGAGGCAGGAGGGATAAAGAGAGGGAGCAGAACCTGTGCTGAAGCTCTTGGATTATTCTCCCATTGGCCTTTACTTGGTGTCTGAGCATTAGGCTGTGCAGGTGCTGCCTGAACAGCAGCCATGTCCCAGATCTCAGCTTTCTCCTAGTTTAACTGCTTCAACTCTTGACTTGTACCGCCTCCCCCCCAATTTTGGCTGAATAATCTGCTGTGGAGTCAGCATTTCTATGTGGATATCTTATGTCGGATGCATCTCAACTCAGTATATTCAAGTTTGTCCCGAAAATCTCCCTGTCAAACCTACTCTGGCTTCATTTTCCTCATCTTACCCACTGGCAGCAGCATTCATCCAAATTCACATGCCAGGAATGATGAATCATTTTCATGTCTTCCCTTTCTCTTACACTCCATATGCCTGATTCATTACCCATTTGGGTCAGATTAACATCCAAACACCTCTTCAGTCTATTTTTCTTCATCTCTACTGCTAACATGTTTGTTGTAAATGGCCATTAACTCCTTTGGACAGTGTTATAGCCTTCCACTCTGCCTACCTGCCTCTACTCGTGGCTACCTCTATAGTGCTCTTCACCTGTAGTGGAATGAGCATATTGACACATCATCTCAATGATCTTGTCACATCCCTTCTTCCAGTCTTCAAAGGATTCTCCTTGTGCTCAGAGTAAAGAATAAAGTCCTTAATGTAGTCCTCAAGGCGCTGTCTGGTCTTGCCCCTGTCTGACTCAGTAACCTCATCTTCTGCCTGTCTCCCTATCTCCCAGCATTTTTTAGTTCCTGAACTTGTGTTTTTCTAACTTCTAACTTTTGCAAAAGAACAGTCTGTGCTATTTGTCTAATAAAATCTTCTCATTTTTCAAGTCTCAGCCGAAACACCACTTTCTCAAGGGACCTCCTTGACTTCTCTGGATATTCCCCATTAATTTCAGTCTTGGCTATTTACTTTCTGATTAGGCATTTGATGCCTTTCGGTATGCCTGCAATGTTTGATCCAAAACTGGGAAAAAATATTGTACTATATCATTGCACGGAAACCAGAGGATATACAAAGAGATTGTTCCCTGTGTTGCCCACACTTTAGCTGGGTTTCTCCGAGCCCCATTCTAAGGTCTCCTTTTCTTTGTTTCCATCCCATCAAAACACCATCTTTTGTGCATTCCTGCCTTGCTCTGTGTCCCTGTGCCCAGGGAGATAAGACAGCTCCTTGGTTTTGTTGCAAGAGAAGTTGCTGATACTTCCAGATTTTTCGGAGGGAATCATTTGCAAGAGAAACAATGTTTCTCTCTCTAATGTTGGCCACTATTCATGCCATAACTTTGTCTCTATATTCTTTTTCTATCTTATCAAATAAAGTCTCTCACAAACAAAAAAATGACTGAGTGGGAAAGCAGTGGAAATAAGAATGTGAAAGAAAGGGTCAAGCGAGAAAGAAAGATTTCATCCTGCTATAAACTTACTACAGACTTTAATCTGTTTATTTGAAATGAGTCTGCCTTCCCCACTACATGAGAGGTTAAGGAGCCTCTTTATTTTTCTCATAATTGTATAGCTAGTATATAGCACAGTGCCTGAAGATGAGAAGACTTTGTTGAGTGACTTAGTAAATATAGAATGAATTCTCTGTACAAGTGGTGACTATGATCCAAATTGAAAATCTTGCAGGTTCCTCTTCTTTTAAAACATCTTTTCTAAAAACAAGTAATTAAAACTAAAAGGAGTGCCTATCCTTTATCTAAATTAATTTCAGTTGGTGATTTGTAGCTGTCAGGAGACACTGAGAAGAGTATTCTTTATTTTTATAAATTTATATGTTAATGCTTATGTATTTATAATCAGTAGAACAAAAGTTTTATTTCCCTAATTGTATGTCTGATATGTTTGCTGATATATTGACAAATTAGGTCATTTTTTATTATGATTACTAGACACATGTTTGGGGGTACATTGTGTGCTGTGAGTTGGGGGAATAACAAATTAGGAAACAAAATCTGAAACTTTGTCCTTGTTGACACCTAGATCACGGTGACTGACAGTTTAATAGGAAATTCTGCCAGGGCTTGCCCTGGATCATGGGACACATGTCACCTGCTTGACTCAAACATCTGATATACTACTACAAAATTTACTTGAATGCACATCAATGAGCGAAGCTCTGGAACTCCTTTTCTCCCCTCTATCTTTCTATTTTAACTTGGCACATTCTGTTCTTGCACAATGGCAAAAGTGTGTCCATACAAAGCCGCAAATTTTTCGGTTCTCCCTGGATCCACTCAAGCTGAGAATGATGTAATAGGCTGTGAGTTTGCAATTGTGTTCTTTGCTTTAGAATGTTTGTTTCCTATATTTGACTTGATTAAGATCTTGCTAGAATAAAACAAAAAAATAGAAAAAACAGAAAACATAAACAGCAATATTAGTAAAATAAATTGTCTTGCTTAGGCAAGACTAATATACAGGAGATTTGCTTAATTCCAATTTACTGTTCTTTTTTTTGTATATTTAATAATGACAAAAACACCTGATTATCAATGTTAACACAATCAATAAAATACCTTTGTGCTCTGAATAATTGTTCTTTTTAAATAGGAAAAAGTAAAAATGATGCTGTCATTCTAATCTCATTGTTTTCACTGAGATTGTCTTTTAATTAAACAGTGAATTTTTTTTTTATGTAGAGAAACAGTAAAATTAGATATTGTTTTTTGCCTGTGGGTGAATATGATTGGCAGTTTAGGATTTTATGTTATCAATTTTTCTTTCAATTATTTTCATCCATTTAATAAAAATGGTCAGATATGGAAACAATATTTAAATAAACCAGGATTAATTTGTACCTATTTATTAAAGCCAACTAAATAAATCAGATTGTAGGAACTGCAACTCAACATTTAATATTTTTAAGAAATCTTATTGTCATAAGGGAAATTAAAAATCAAATTACTAATTATATATTATTCTTTAATAGAAAGTAAATATCACCTGTAATCTCACTACCCAGAAATAACCATTGGTTATTTGTACACATATTTGTGTACGTTCTTCTAAACATGCACACAGAGGTAGGTGTATACATATGCCCACACAACCTTGCAAACAGGATTCCATACTATATAACCTGCATTTACACTTAAATTTGTGGGATCGACATCTTTTAATTTATTTAAATTCTCCTAATATTATTGTGGAAAAAAATTCTATTATGTGCATATACCATAATTAGTTTCACTGATTTCCTATTCTTTGAAATTTGGAACGTTTTTGATGTTCCATGACTGAAAATAACGGATCGAGGTTGTTTGGTATATATTTCAAGTTCCTATCTTTAACAAAAGACTTGTTTTCCTCCAACATTTAGAAAGCTCTCATTTTTGATGGAAGGAGAGAGTACTTGTCAAAAGGGACTGAAATCCCCTAGAAGAAAATGTACTACAAGGAAAAAGGGAGTGAAGCGGATTGGCTTGGTCTAGTTAAGGACAAATGTGTTGGATAAATGTCAAGGGGAGTCAGAGAAAATTCAGTTCTTCGGATTCAAGCATTTCCCCTGATGCACCCAATGGATTTTGGGTTGAACTTTCGTCAGGGGATGTTGGCATGAAATGCAGGGGTTACTTTCACTGAAATTCATTGAGACCTTGGGCAAAGCAGCACTGTTGGATATCCAGAGGGGCAGGATGTAGGCAAACAGGGGAGAAAGACCTTCTCTGAATTTTGTTCAGAGCACATCATTGCTGTGGGGTGAGGAAGACTCCAGGTTCCACCAGGCCATTTTGGTGCTCATCCACCTCAGACATCAACAGTGCCTGCGAAATGACGGCAATGTCCAGAGACAGGCAGCTCATTGCAGTATCTGGAATCGTGTCAAGGCTTCACTCCAGTTACGTTCTCAGAGAAGTGAGCACTTAGAAACAAATGTAACCCAGGAGGAATGATCAGGAAAAGAAGAGTATAACCTGTCCAAGTGGTGGTAGATACAACTTTAAAACAACTTTCTAAAATTTTGAAATACATTGAACTTACAAAAGAAATTTAAATATGTCTTTATTATTTTAAAACTAATTATAAAATGACCATCTGGTTTTGATTATCCAGATTAAGAAATAGAACATTATTCATATCTTACAGTTTCCTGGGTATCTTTTCCACCCCATCACCCAGCATTGACCATAGTCATGAATTTTGTGTTAACCATTTTCATGCTCTTTTTTAAGGTTTTAACATATATGCATTCCTAAAACAAGAGATTGTTTGATTTTCCTGTATGTTTTACTTGTTATAAAATCCCTTATTATTTGTATTATTCTAAGATGTGTTTCTTTTGTTCAACATTGTTTAAAATTTATATATGAACATCTTTTTAAGGTTAAGCCAAGTTGATGCATGTGCTAGCAGTCATTCATTTTTTCCATTGAGTGCTCAAGCTATTTATTCATTCTACCATGGGTGGTCACTTTAATTATTTTAAGTTTTTTGTTTTCATGGATACTGCTGCTATGGATTTTTTTGTACATATCACCAGATACATATATGCAATATTTTCTCCTAAGGTATATAAATATGAGACGCAGTATTTTTTCTAAGGACTATATCTGAGTGGAATTACTGCCTTTTATGGCATGAACATATTCAACTTGCGTGGGTAATGTCAAAATGTTTTCTAGAATGGTTGTAGTAATTTGTACATTTGTCAGTAGTGTGTGTTTTCTCATTTCTCCACATCTTTGCCAAACTTGGATTGTTGATTTGGTAATTTTTGCCAGTCTGGTGGGTTTAAAGTGAATCTCATTGTGGTGCATTTGCTATGAATGACTATCCTTTTTTTTTAATGAAGTTGAAATTTTTCATATATTCATGAACCATATGTATTTCCTTTTCTGTGAAATGCCTTTGCCCTCTATTCTTATTGAGTTAAATTGGCATCATTATATTATTTATAATTCCTATACATGGACGCTGATTTACATGTATGCACTTAAGTCTTCTTTAATGTTTTAATTTGTTTCATATTTTTCCATAAAAGAATGGAATATGTTTTTTTGATTTATACCTATGAGATATATATATCATATATATCATAAATATATATCACATACATATTCGTACACCCCCCCACACACATATATGTAATATAACTGACTGCTGCTGGTACATAGAAAGCAATACATTTTTGATCTACTAATCATGAAGGTAGCAATTTCACAAAATTCGTTTATAAATGTTCATAATTTATCTCGATTGTTTTAAATTTTCTATGTAGATAATCAAATCACTTTCAAATAGAAAGTGCTTTGTTTTTCCTTTCCAGCATCTTTTCTTTCTTGTTTTTCTTTTTCCTTACTGCATTGGTAGGACATCAGTATAACGTTGATTAGAAAAGGTACAGAGGGCATTTCTCACACTGTTTTCTGTAGCTGTTTGTGTGCTTGTTTTTATAAATGCTCTTCATTTCTTTAAGGAAATGCCTTCCATCTAATCTTCAAGAATTTTGTCATGAGTCGATGTTAAATTTTATATAGTTTCCTTTTTTCCTACAATCTGAGGTATTGCATACTTATTCTCCTTTAATATGTTGAACTAGCTTCTTCAGTTTTCTAATATTAAATCATGCCTGAATTCCTGAAATTAACCCAACTTGGTAATACCTCTTATCTGCAATGTTTCAACATTTCCCATAGGAATTTTGCAACTATGTTCATGCGTGAGACTGGCTCGTAATTTTCTTTGTTCTTCACTAGTTTGGTTTTGGTATGAAAATTATTCTAGTCTCATACAGTGAATAGAGGAGAATTTCCTCTACTTCTATCCCCTGGAAAAATGTGAGAGTTATGTGTTCTTTAAATGTTTGGTAGGGTTTATCTTTAAAGACATGTAGGCCTGGACTCTTTTTGAGGGAATATTTTAAATAATGATATAAATTCTCTAATGGTGAAAGGCCTATTTCATTTTCCAATTTTTCTAAAGTCAGTTTTTGATGTTTTATTTTTCTGGTAATTTATTCAGTTCATTTAATTTTTCAGATTACTTGCCATATAAAGTTATTCATCATATCCCATTAATTAATTGGTTAGCACTGGCAACATCTATAGTTATGTGTCCTGTCTTATTCTTGCTATTGTCCTATTTCCTTGATTAATTTTAACAGGGATTTTTATCAAGCTTCTTATCTCTTTCAAAGAACCTACTTTTGGATTTATTGATCCTTTCTATCATACTTTTGTTTTTTATTTTATTAATTTTGACTCTGACTTTTGTTACTTTCCTTCTACTTTCTTTGGATTTACTTTGAACTTATTTTATAGTTTAATATATTGGATGCTTAGTTCATAAATTTTGAACTTTTTCAATGATTGAAAGTTTTAAGGCCATATATTATTCTAAAGTGTCATTTTAATCGCCTACCACTATTTTTCTTATAACACAGTAATATGTTAGACCTACTCACTCTGTTCCCTATCTCACTAACCGCTCATATTTTCTTCTCTTTGCTGGGTTGCACTGTGAATATTTCTTCAGACCTATTTTCTAGTTCACAAATTCTCTCTTTATCTAATGTGTTTGATGTACTTCATTTCTAGAAAATCTGTTTTGTTCTTTCTCAGATCTGCTTGTTTACTTTTGAGTTTTTTTCTCTGCTTGTATTTTCAAACTTTGATGAGGAAGATTGGCCCAAGCTGACATCTGTTGCCAATCTTCATCATTTTTTTTCCTCCCCAAAGCCCCAGTACATAGTCGTATATCCCAGTTGTAAGTTCTTCTAGTTCTTCTATGTGGGATGCCGCCACAGCACGGCTTGAGAAGTGGTGCATAGGTCCACACTAGGATACAAACTGGTGAACCCCAGGCTGCCAAAGCAGAGCACACAAACTTAACCATGATGCCACTGGACCGGCACCTCAAGTTTTTATATTATCTTTTAAAAGATAGATTAGGCATCATTACTTAATATTCTATAAATGAAAATTCTTATATATGAAGTTTCTGTGTTTCTATTTGCATTGATATGGTTTCTGCTGGTTCTCCCTAATTATACTTTATTTCTTTGTGTGTTTTTGTAGGTTTTTTTACTGTGAACTGCCCATTTTCCTTGGAATTTTATCTATTGGAATTCCTTAATGCCTAGGTTCAAATTCTGTTTCACTTAATAGGATGAGCGTTTACTCCTGACAATCTCCTGGTGCGTTACCTATGTTGATTACTTTAATCACCCACTTGAGATTTTTCAGACTATATAAGTAAGATAAATTTGGACCAAAAACTCACATGAAACTGACTTGTATTTATGAATTCTCAGGAGAGATGATTTGTTTTTATTCCTCTAAGTGCCAAGTTTGAGAAAAACAATTTTCCTTATTGCACTCTTCTATTCTTTGCTTTTTGTTTCTTATTCTTCCTTACATAGAAAATGCAGCTAGCTTTTTTCATGGGTGACCTATTCTGTTTCCCCATATGGCAAAGCCCTAGACTTTTTTTCTCAGTGGCCTATGCAACAGTCAAAGCAAAACTCAACATTTCCTGGGCATAAAATAAGTCCTCAGGGTGAAATCTGGCTTTAAGCCCAGTTTGTCTCCTAAGGTTCTTATTTGCACTTTGCTTTTTTAGGTCTGTGGATTCTACACTTTTGTGGCAGCTAAGCAAAGCATTAAAAATATAACTTTTATAATAATTTACTCAATATCACCATATTACTTATCTATGGCTGCACAACAATATTATCACAAATTTAGTGTATTAAAACAACGTACATTTATTATGTTTCCATAGGTTATGAGAAATTTAGCTTAGTTAGATCCTCTACAAGGCTACAATCAAGAGGTCAACCAGGGCTAGTTCTCATCTGAAGGCTCAACTGGGAAAAGATCCACTTCTAAGCTCCTGTAGTCATTAGCAGGGTTCAGGTCCTTAAGTGGTATCTAACTGAGAGCTTCAGTTTCTCGCTGTTCTCAATTGAGGCTGCTGTCACTTCCTAGCTAGTTGTTGCCTGGAGACTGCCCTGGGTTCTTTGCCTCCTGGATCTCCCCACAACATGGCCACTTCATCAAAGCCAGCAAGGGAAACAATCTCCTACCAAAATGAATGTTACAATCTTATGTAACATAATCACAAATGTGGCTTTTGCCATATTCTACTGGTTAGAAGCAAATCACAGATCCTGCCTACAGTAAAGGTGAGGGAATTACATAAGGGTACAAAGTCAAGAAGCAGGGATCATAGGGGCCACCTTAGAGTCTGTTTGTTACCACCACTTTTTAATTGTTTCAATCAGGAAAGTTGTTCAAAGTATCTGATGCAGTGTACTCCTAGAAAGGAAGTTGGCATGAAACACATTTGAAGAATATGCAGAATAATTAAGGTTGAGAGGTAGGATTTGAAGAAATTGGAAAGTGAAATTAAGTAAAGGAAGCAACCACCAAGGATTCCCATTAGCACCACATTAAAAGCCTCTAGTTTGATTGGCCTTAAGCAATGTAAATGTCAAGTGAAAATGCAGTTATAGACACATCATTCAAAATGGGCTGCTCTCTTTAAGGAGTTCTTGTGCCAACATCCCTCTTTCCCTTCTTGAACTTGATCCATTGTTACAATCATGTAAGTCATGGTTATTACAAGATTTTCGAATGGTTGGTTTCTTACATGTGCAAAGAAAACACTGCAAAGCCCCAGCTGCACATTTCCCCTCTGTCACTTTCACTCATGGGCAGAGTTCTTTATAATGCATCAGACTCCTGCCAGCAGTGGAAACTGTGTTTATACTGATAATTAAGGCAAAAACAGAAGCATGACCAACCCAATTCCCTTTGCCTCAATTGTGGATGGTTTTAGCCAAGTAATTTACGTTGGTCAAAATAACCAAAATCACTATTTATCTTTGCGTATATTTACACAGCTTGAAAACAAAACCACCAATCCTCATAATTCCTGTTTCGATGGTTATAACCCTAGAGGCAAGTTTTCAACCTAGATTTTCCCAGTGAGACATCATCCTTGGCAAAATGATAATGACAGTAACATTTACTTTGTGTGCTTCTATTTCCTATTTCAACATCCTTGCATCCCATTTTTCTTTACCTGTGAGTCAGTCATGCATTCTATCCCAGAAGTCTGAAGTCACTGGACCCTCTGTCTTCGGTTACCATTAGAACTTTGATTTCTGCCACGGTGTTAGCTGAAAATAAGGTAAAGAGTTATTGCTTTCAGTGGCATTTGCATTTAACCAACAATAAAAATTAAAGGATCTTTAATGAAAGGATTTTAATTAATATGATTTTCTGGATGGTAAAGGGATTACTTTTCTGAGCCCCTCAAGTTGCACCAACTTATTTTCTTATAAAACCAGTGCTAATAACAATATCTAGTGATTTGAGGGTGCTCACTATATACTAGTCATTGAACCAAACTCTGCGTAGCTTATTTCAATAAATACCTCCAATAAAATGATGAGGTAGGCACACTTCTCATTTCACAGGTTAGGAAATTTAAGCTTGGAGAAGTTAAGTAACTTGCCAAAGTGACACAGTAAGTGAAAGATCCAGATGGATATGATTCCAAATGCCAGATTCTTTAACTTCCACTCTTTTCTTGATGGTAAGTAATGTTTTACTGTTGGCAATCATATTGTAGAAACTGATCCGGATTTGCCCCTGATTATCCATTAGCACTTAGCCAAGTTGTTTGTGCTTTCTCAGTCCTAGTTTCTTCTTGTTAATAAAGAAGAAAATTGAACTAAATGAATCACGAGTTTCTTCTTTCACACATAATCCTAGCATATACTATTATAAATTACCTTTGGTATGGCAAATGTAAATTCTAAAATATTGGGTTGCACTTCTGAATTCATGCACAGAAATGAGGAAGTGACCCCAACCTTACTGAACTGAGAAAGATCAAAATCTCCCATTTATGAAAGTATTTCTTTGGCTCCTGTGAAACATGCCAGTTGCTATTATTACCCATACATTTTGAATTGTTTAGTTTCTTAACTGTTAATTGAAATGTAATTTCATTTGCATAATATAAGACTAGTATGGTAATTAACACTCTTCTTACTAATTGCCACCCAATTAACCTGCTTTAGGTGTCTTGATGTTAGTGCAGCATCTAAATATTATCTTCCTACCTTCGTTGATTCGTAGGGCTGTGATTACCTTCTATGGCTTATATAATTTAAAATTAATTGCATTGCAGCTAGAGCTGTGGCTCAAACTTATATCTCAAAAAGTGTCCATTAGGTAATTATTTGATAACTAATTAAGTTTTAGTCATCTCACTAAATCAACTTAAAATGCTCTCCTTATACAGTAGATTTAAAGGGTCACGAGAGACTCCTGAAGATCAGCCTCAGAGTCAACTTTACTATTCTGATTGTCTTTTTATGGTTTTTAGGAACATTCATCTATCACGGTTGAATTCCTACCCTAGGGTTAGAAACCTCTTATGCCCCGTTTTAGAGGTATAACTTTTACCAAAAAAAATAGTATCTTATTTTGAATTGAAATTGATGACAGCTTCAAGATCTGTTAACATCCCAGACTTCTTTTATTATCTTTTCTGGGCTGCTTGTCCCTACTCTCCCACCTTTATCTCCTTGCGGTGCTCTCCCATGGAGGCCTAAGACGGAAGAACCAAGACATGGATCCACACCTCCCAGGGCTGGATTTAGTTTGCTGGATTATAGATATCTTAAGATTTCACTGAGTGAATATCAGAACAGAGCTTTTGAGCCCAGGGAGTTATCAGTTATCTCAAGGAATGCTGATAAATGTTATCAAAAGAAGAAATAGTCCTTAATCCGTTGTATTAGGAAAAAAAATCATTTTTAAAGATGAGACCATCATGAAATCAAACAAACTGTAACATGTTTAAATTCTAAAGGTGAAGGTCACAGATGTAAACACAGCACATCAAACTGAAGATGCCAGAACTATAACTTAATGCTCAAATATTCCTTATACTCTGAAACTTTATCAAAATGTCTATTCATTTTTCTAACTGTTAGTAGGTGGCCATTTATGACGTTACATTTTTTTTATATGGTATTCTACAATTTTCATTTCTAGGAATAAGCTCTGTGGGTCTTTGTTTATTCATTGATTAACTGATTGATTCAGTACATATTTATTTAGTACCATTAAGCTTCAGACATTGTGCTAAGCTTTGAGGATACAGTGCTGAAAAAGACATACTCCCTGAACTGAGGGTTTTTGGGAAATATAGAAGACATAGGCATTAAAGAAATGACTACCAGGATTGTGAAAGTAGAAGCATAATGTGCTAGGGAGCCAGATGACAGGGGACCCGCCCAGGTGTCTGGCTCATGGGGGCAGGCTGCCCTGAGATATCTGAGTTGAGTCTGGAAGTATGGGGGAGAGATAAATTGGTGAAACTGTTGGTGGTGCTGGCAGGTGCTCTAGGGTTGGCAAACTTTAAGGCAACAAAGCTCTGGCCCACAGAGAGACTGGGGCACAGGAGAGGAGCCCAGGGGAGCTCAATATGACCTCAGAGGAGAGGGAGAGGGGAGAGATGTGGGAGATGGATGCGGAGGGTAGCCAGGGTCCTGTGACACAGGGCCACAGAAGTCATGCTTGGATTTACCCCAAAGTGTTGGGAAGTCATGGAAGAATTTTCATTCCATGTGTAATACGGTTATAATTGTATCTTCAATTACTAGTCCAGGCTGAAAAAGAGGAACAGAGTAGAGGGTGGTACCACCTTCTCACTCATGATCTGGTCATATTCTTATCTCAAAAAGTTTGAATTATTGAGGTCCATCCAAAACTTTAAAAGGAGTTAAAGACCATGCCATTGCTATAGTTACAAAACTACAATAGGAGAAAATAGAGGAAATATTTTCGGTTGTAGTTGAAAGCATTACCTTATAATATCATAAATATTTGCCTTGAAAAAGTGGGGAAATCTATAAAATTGTAGGTTGCTATTACTCTTAAAATATTGCCACGAACTCTGAGAAAGTTTAATGGGAAAAAACCAAAAGGAAAAATGCACTCTAATACCAATAATAGTATCTCATATTTATGTAGTAATTCATAATTTTCAAAACACCTTCCCCTGAATTATTGGATTTAATCACCATAACAACCTTTCCAGGTAGGCAGGATAAATATTGCTATTCCTGTTTTATAGATAAATACATTTACTTTTTGCTTTGGGGAACCACTTCACCTATTCTAAGCTATATGGCTTGTGTGGGAATGACCCATTTTCCAGTCTCAGGAGTGGGGTCTAATTAATAGAAGCCAATAAATATCTCTAATCTCTTGTCCACACTGATTGGCTCAGGGACAGGCTTATAAGCTAATGGGAGCCAATGAAATGTGGAGATCTATTTCCTGAGGTTTATTATTATTTTTTTTTTTGAGAAAGATAGAAAGGGAGAAGCAGAAAGAGAGAGAGAAAGAAAGAGACAGAGAGAAAGAAAGAGACAGAGAGAGAGAAAGGGAGGGAGAGATGAGGAAAGGAAGAAAGTAAAACAAGCATCCTTTTTACTTGGGGGCTACTGCAGGAGACCCTTTCTCTTTCCCCACTGAGGAGGTATGAAAATGAAATGGGAGGTCTTAAACTGCTTCAGCCTTTCTCACCAGGTCATAAAGAGTTGCTGGAGCTGCAAGAGAACCAATACATGGGAATTAAAAGTGAAGTTTAAAATCATGCAAGGCAGGATGGGAGAGAAACTAGATCTCCAGTGACATTGTTTGAAATGTTGATTGAATTTTGCCTGGAGCCTGGACTACCCCAGGACTTTGCAGTTTTATAAGCCAGTTTGAATTGAATTTTCTACCACCTTCACCTGAAAGAGGAATAAGCATTAGACAGTAACCAGGGCTAACTGAAGCAAAAGGGTGAATTAGCTATGACCAGTGCAAGGAACAGAAATACCAGCCCTAGCAATCAACACAGAAGTTTATTCTTCTTCTCAAGTTCAAGAACTTTAGAAATAATCAATGCAAGTCCAGCATAGTGCTTTGATCAGGAAGCCAAGACTCCTCTACCATGTAAAACTTCCACATTATCAAGATTATTTTATGGTCCAAGACTCTTGTTGGAACACCAGCCATTATGTTTACCTTCCAATCAACAGGAGAAAAAGAAGGCATGGCCTTCCTTCTTGAAGACACATTGGAATTCACACACATCACTTCTGCTTATACCCCATTGACCAGAAGTTAATCATACAGCCCAATCTGGCTGCCTAATGAACCTGAGAAACATAAGTTTTATTCTGGATGGCAATTTGCCAAACTAAAAACTGGGGACTCTCACTACAGAAGAAGGGGAGAACACGTAATCGGGGATAATCAGCAGGCTCTGAGACAGAAGGTTATGAGGAGTTCACAAAATTGAGAGGAAAATTGGAGAACTAGGCATGGAAAAAGGCAACTCTGGAAGGCTAGATGTAAAGCTGTGGGATGATCTCTTAGCAAGGGTGCAATGAGATTCAAGCAATATTTCCATTCATGTCTCCCTTGATCAGGAGTCAGAGCTCTGGGCAAGAGCAGCACATAGGCTGAGTTTGGGTCACATGCTGGCCCCATGGCTCTGCAGAGGTGATAAGAAGAGGGATAACCCTGTTGGCCTTCCATGGTAGGAGGTGACATGTGGGTTTCCCATCCCACTGTGACTACCCTTAGTGAGGGAAAGATAATTCTCCAAAAGAAATGAGCCTATGCCTGTGAAGAAGGAAAGCTTCAAGGCAAATTAATAATAACAATAATGATAATAATAATAATACAAATCTTCACTACAGTCTCTGGAGGGCGACCTGAAGTGACCTGCCCAAAGAAACACAGGTAGCCAGAGGCAGAGCCAGGAAAAGGACTCAGCTCCTTCAATATCCAGTGCTTTTCTAATATTGCAACTTTACCTAAACTCTGCATCATTCATGGAGGGAGCTAAAATACCACTATTTCTACTGCCACTCGTGCAATAGACATCATCTCATTTTAATTTTGTATTTTTGCTCTCGTAAGAGTCCAAGGATCTAGATAGAACATAAACCAATATTTTTTCAGACAAGGAGACTAAGGGTTGGAAAGATAGTGCGGATTTTCAGGAGGACTTCAACCCAGATCTTTTGATTCCTGTTCTTGTTCCACTAGGACAGTGGTCCTCAACCTAGGTTAATTTTGCCACCCCTATCCTACCCTGCATGGGATATTTGGAATTATCTGGAGACATTTTGGTTGTCACAACTGGTTGGCAGGTGTGACTGGCATCTAGCGGGTAGAGGCAATAGATGCTGCTAAATATCTCTTTAGCACAATGCACAAGACAGTTTCCAGAACAAAATGTAAATCACACCAAAGTTGAGAAACTTTGTACGAGGATAATGGAAGGAAGATGGAATATTTATTCCCTCACAGTTTTTAGCCCAGAGAGGCTAATCTACTTCTCTTTAGTGGATGAGTACAGTTCAACAAGCTTCTGATTCCATAAGTGGCACTTCAGTCTGAGTTCTGTTGCCCCTTGTCTTTCCCAGGTATTCTGGGCATCCAGGGAAGCCCCACTGTGTCAGTGTAGAGTCAAGCCTTTTTCACCTCCCTTGAACAGATAGCATAGACAGACCTGGATTTGAGTGTCGCCTCTGCCAGGGAGCATCCATGTGACGTTGGACTAATGATAACTTTCCAAGCCCCACTGGCCTAACCTATAACATGGAAAAATAATATTTACTTACCTCGGAAGTATCTTGAGGATTAAATTAAATAAAGCCTGTAAAGCTTTTTGACATATAGGAAGTTCTTAATAAAAGTTACGGTTTTTGAATTCAATAAAATTGCTTTGGTCTGTTTAGAAAAACATAAAATTAGACCTTTGTTCCACATTGTGTGCTTAACTATATTAACATCAGCCTGTATCAAATCATACTTATTTACCTCGTCTCTATATTTCACTGCCTCATCCCACAAGGTATATAATATAGAAATATCGCAATGTTGCTATACTCTCTTGAGGAGGATTTCTTTTGACTTTTAAAAATATATTTCTGGGGCTGATGAACTTTTGTTGGAAGTTCTGAGGGCCCCAAGTCGCATGAATGAAGTCAGACAAGACTCTGTAACGTCCCTTCGTTTGCCTCCTCTAAAAGTGGGTTAGCAAGAAACTCGGTGTCACCAAGCAGATTTCCCCTTAAATCAGAGAGTAAGGCTTACTGCTCTCAAGGTTTCCTATTTAACACGTCAGTGCTCTTTGAAGGTCTAGCCTTAAATCATTTTTGACTATAAGCAAAGATAAAATGATAGGTGAATATATAAACTCTTAATTGGAACTTGCGCTCTGCAAGGTGTGGGGCTTATTCCCCACCCTGAAGCACTCATGGTCCAGAGGGGATTTCATATGTGAGTAAACAGATAGCAACCTCTTAGAACGGGCATCCATGAAACAAAAGTTCTATATATAAAATAATGAAGGAGGAAGACCTAGGAGAGTATTAAAGTAGAGTTGTCATTCAATATGGGCCTTGATGGATGAGCTGACATTTTTTATGCCGTGAAGATGTTAAAGGTCACTACAGACAGAAAAGAATCCCATGAGTAGAGACAATGTGGGGTAGGCTTAGGCAATGGCAGGGGTGAGGTATTCAGCAAGATACATCTTGGCAGGGTTGAGTTGATAATCAGAGAGTCAATGAGAAAGGAATGCTAGGAGGGGAAGGGAGGGAAAAAGAAGAAGCCATCTCCAAGAGAAACATCATGTATCATTTTGCTTCAAGTGGCCTGGAGCACCCATGTAAACTCATTTTGCATGCACCCATGTAGTATGCTGCTCAAAACCTGAGTGCAGAGCTCGGGGCTGAAGAGAAAACAAGGAGTAGGCAGGGTGCACTCCACAGATGATGGCCATGCCTCTTGACTCTGCACGTGAGCCGTCTCAGTCTTGTTTAAATTAATGAAAGCAATCAATGAAACACATCAGATCAAGAGAAAGGGATGTAACTAATGTAATTTAATGTAAAAGAAGGCAGCATCCCTCTCTAACTTCATGATAGAACTACTTTGATTTATCTAATTGAAAATGATATGATTTAAATGGAGGAATTAATGTACGCATTTATTCATTAACAAATATTTATTGAACATTTTCTATATTCTGCATGCTAGGCTGGGTGCTGCAGACAGAAGAGTGAATAAAAGATACAGTCCCTGCCTTCATGGAGCTTAGATAAGTTTCTGAAAGGCAAGTATGAGGTCCTAGGGGAGTGCATCAATTCTGTATTCCTGCATAATTACCACAAATTCAGGGCTTAAAACTACAACTATTTATTAGGTCACTGTTTGTAGGTCAGAAACCGGACACGGTGTGACCAGGTTCTCTGCTCAGGGTTTCAGAAAGCTAAACCAGGGCATCTCTGGGCTGCGTTCTCCTCTGGAGTCAGAATCCTTTTCCAAGCTCATGTGGGTGTAGCAGGATTCTGTGCCTTACAGCTGGAGGAATGAGGTCCTCATTTCCTCCCTGGCTATAAACTGGGGCCACTCTCAGCCCACATTCCATGGCACATGGGCTCTCCCTTCTTCAAAGCCAGCAGTGGATAATCTCTCATGTTGAATGTCTCCCATGCTTTGAATCTCTTTCTTCCAAGAAGAACCCAGTCCCTTTTAAGGTCAGGTCCACTCAAGAGAATCTCCCTTTCTTAAAGTTAACTGTGCCATAGAAGAGAAGCTCATTACAGAAGAGACTACCGCATCATATTCAATGGTCCCAGGGATTGTAAATGACATGTACATTAGAGTGGGAATCTTAAGGGACATCTTAGAATTCTGCCTACCACAGGCAGTAGGTGGATGTAAGGTCTAACTTAGACTCGGGGGCAGGTGTGCATAGAGGTCTTCTTAAAGGAAAATGGTAGACTTTATCCTGGTGAAGAGTAAGCGATTCAGACAGAGGCAGCAGCATGAGGCACTGCCCTCTCATTTGCAAATGAGAGAAGCAGAATTGGCCAAATCTCTGACTTGGCATCCATTTATCTGCCACCTTGCTCTCTGCCATGACTGGCTAACACCTAAATCCTCTGGCTAAAAGTATCCCTTCCCTTCACCTGCTTAATGTACCTGAAAACATCAAAGGGAGATAACGACTGGGGAGGCCTTGAGGGGGACTGCGGAGATTGGGGGTCTCCTCCAAGTCCCACAGTGGGTTTGCTTTGATTCTGTTTGGAATCTTTTCCAGTTGGTGCCAGTTGAGATCCTTTCCCCTGCCCGATGTCTGGCCTGTGAGGAAAGACCTGCCTGTGTTTCTTCTGCAAAGAGAGTGTCCCAATGAGAGCGATGACTCAGAACTGCAGTACACTCATTAGCAGTCAGATCAGACAAATCAAAGCCTCGCCGTGTGCCCAGGTCGAGCACCTCTCCCTAGAGTTTTCTGGATCAGTCTAGCTTGAGACACACTGGTTTTTAGAACTCTCATAAAAGGCCATTTCAGTTGTTGCTACATTCTGTAGCTGGTAGAAGGTGAGTCTAGCTCCAAATGCGAGTAAGCAGAGGTGCAAAATCCTTTCCGTTTCTTTTGCCATGAGGCACAGGCAATTAATTCACTTGTCTTTGATTACATTTTATAAACTCTAAATTCGCCCTCCAGGAAAGTGAGATGAACACCTGTGGCCTGTTTACTCTGGTGCCTGAGTATGACGACAGCTGAAGCACTGGACAAACTGGCTCCTGTTACTGGGAAGTCTTTGGGAGCACTGCCTGTTGCTTTTAACTTCACTCAAAAGAGGAATAAAATTTCCTTGACTATTTCCAATAAACTTAGGGGTAAAAAGGCAGTACACGATTAAAGCTCTTTGTTGAACGCAGAGCAGAGGGTACCAAGGGCTTGTGTCACAGTTACGGTGTGTCTGTCCCTTCCAAGGGGAGCTCACACTTAACCTGACCCCCTAGTTATGAGCTCAGCCCTCATTATCTCATTTAATCTTCTTAGCAACCTGTGACGTAAATACTGGAGTTACTCTTATTTGAAGATGAAAGGATAGGGGCTCAGAGAGGTTAAATAACACTCCTAAAGTCACGGAGGATTAAGCAGCAGGCCCAGGATTGTCGCTTTGATGCTACTCAGTTGTCTGCTGCATGCCAGCTTCCCGTCTAAATAACGGCTTAGAGCTGTTGAGCACTTACTGTGTGTCAGATACCACCCTAGGACTTTACACATATTGGCTTCTCTAATTCCTACAGTAAACCTTGAAGGATTGGCATTAGTATTCCCATTTTACCCGTAAGGTAACTGATTTACAGAAAGAATATGTAATTTATCTAAGGTCATGCAGCTAATAAATGGTAGAACTTGAACCCAGGTAGCCTGATTCCAAAGTCTTCTATGCCCTCAATGATTGTTCTACCCTCTTTCACCTAAAATACCTTTGCCTTGGTAATTCTGATCATGCATGTTAAGAACGCTTTGGGGGGCTGGCCCCGTGGCTGAGTGGTTAAGTTCGTGTGCTCCACTGCAGGCGGCCCAGTGTTTCGTTGGTTCGAATCTTGGGTGCGGACATGGCACTGCTCATCGAACCACACTGAGGCGGCGTCCCACATGCCACAACTAGAAGGACCCACAACGAAGAATATACAACTATGTACCGGGGGCTTTGGGGAGAAAAAGGAAAAAAATAAAATCTTTAAAAAAAGAATGCTTTGGGATCTCTTAAACCACTGTGCTTCAAGACTTCAAGGGACTTTTGAAACCCTCTACTCCAGCCCTACCCCAATGCCACATGCACCCCCTGGAGTCCCTCCATGAGCGTGCTGGATTCATCACTCTAGTCATTTCTGCATGTTTCTCGCTGTGGTCATCTCTACCTTTCATTAAGAAGAAAACAAAGGCACTACTGCAGCCACTTTAATTCGAAGTATCACTCTGACAGCTTCCCAATAAAGGTGATTTCTGAGTGTATTTTCAGAGTGGTTTTACTGTAGAGATGATGAGAGTTTTTTAAATGTGATAAAACCAGATACTCTTCTAGCTGTTAATGTGTTTTGGAGGATTATAGTGATTATTCGATCATGCTTATTTGAACACTGATTTAATTTCAAATTAGAATGCTCCCATGCCTAATTGCTTCGAAAATCTACCTTTAAAGTAATAAATGATGTTGGGGAACATTATTGATAATAAGCCAAATACCCCATCACAACAGCATTTCACATTAAGTAAATTTAAAGGCGGCACATCATTAAATTGAATTCTTAAAAAACTAAAATTAAACAAATTTTCCTCTTAAAATTTAACAAAAGAGATAATATTTACTTTAATAAGCAACAGGGACATATAAGGAGCAGTATTTTATTCCTCTTGATATGGTATACAGCTCTGGGTATTTCTTTCGTATTCCTGCAGAGGCTTTTCTGAGGCAGACCAACTGCCTTTTTCCTTTGAAATCCGTATGAGCTAAGCTTTTCCCATGCACATCTCATTTCTTAGTTCTCCTAATTTCTCTTTGTTTTTCTTTCAATTCTGTATACCCTGTTTAGATACTGCTTACTTTGCAGTTATTTTTATTCAGGAAGATAAAACTTGCAGGCATAAATCCATCTGGAAGTAGGTTGAAAGGAAAACCTCAAGGTTGGGAAGCTTTCACAAAAATGGCTTTGAATTTTTTTTGAGCCTGACTTTCTTCTGATCTGGTAACCTGGGGGAGAGGTTTAGCCAATGCGTTTGGTATCAAATGTCAGTTTTGGTTTCCATACCGCTGCCAAGTATAAGCTGAGAGATTTATGACACAAAGGAAAATAATAAAATAGTGGTAGCCATGGAATGTAAGAGATTAATGGGAGTTTTGATGTTGTATGCAATTTGAAGCTACTAAATTATCCACAGACCGGCTCCAACAGGTACTGTGGGTATTAGACCTTGCTGAGAGGATGAAGAAAAAGAACCTTCCCCTCACAAAACACATTCCACTCCAATCAGCTAACATTTGAAATGCCTTCACAGACAACACTCCCCTCCCCCGCCTTTCCTTTTCACATGGAAAGTAGGACATTCGTTTTTTTCTGCCTAAGATGGATGACAATCAAAGGCTGTAAATCAAAATGAGTTGTCAATAACAATGCATTTTCTTTCCTGAGAGTATATTTTCAGCAGGAGAATAGCGTACTTTTCAAGGAAGAAGGGCAACATCATGGAAGAGAGCGCCCCTTCACCCCAATTCAGTGCTCCAGCTTCTTCATATATAAACCTCACATATAAACTGGCAACTACCCGAATTCTCTTTATGTCCCCTGTAATGGTTATTTTTATGTGCCGACTTGACTGGATCACAGTGTGCCAAGGTGGTGTTCAGACATTATGCTGGGTATGTCTATGAGACTGTTTGGGATGAGTTTAACATTTAAATCAATAAACTGAATAAAGTAGATTGCCCTCTCTAATCTGGGTGGGCCTCATCCAATCAGTTGATGGCCTGAAAAGAACAATAGGCTGACCCTCTCTCAAATAAGAGGGAACTCCTCCTACCTGACTGCCTTTGAACTGGGACATCAGTTTTTTCCTGCCTTTGGACTCTGGCTGAAACATCAGCTCTTCCTGGGGCTTAAGCCACTGGCCTTAGGATTGGAGCTTAAATCATCAGCTCTCCTGGTTCTCAGGCCCTGAGATTTGGACTAGAACTACACCATCAGCTCTCTTGGCTCTCCAACTTGCCAACTGACTACAGATCTTGGGGCTTTTTACTCATCAGTCTCCATAATCACATGAGCCAATCCCTTATAATAAATCTCTCTTTTTTCTTTTTCTACACACACACGCACACACACCCACACAATCTTATTAGTTTTGTTTCTCTGGAGAACTCTGAGTAATACATCCCCTAAGACATTCAATCTTTTAACACATTTTCAAAGGGAAGTCTCTGCACTGAAGGGAATCTTACTATGTGACACAACCAGGTTTAAAATTTTAATTAGGGAAAGATGAGAAAATCATGAGGGGAAGTCTAGAGACCTGGGCTGAGATTTTGTGTAGGGAGGAGCTTTTATGGCAGGTACAGGGCCATTCTGAAGCCTCTCTAGAGTATTAACTGGCTTAGGTGGCGTGTTTGTGTGTGGTGTGCTTCCTCAGAACTCCTCCTATGGTCATTAGAAATATTTGTGATGTCCAAGAATCTCAGGATAGAAAGTTATTCTAGTTTAACCCTTATTCTATAACATATTAAACAAGTATTTAGTTACAATCTTAAAGTCTCCATTTAAATTTAAGATAGCCTTATAAAAATGATTCTGTCCCTCTTCCCTTGTAGAACTAATTACTTCCATTGATTTATTCATCAGATATTTATTGAATGCCTTTTGTTACCAGTATGAGAAGCTTTTCTCTTCTATGCAAGATTTCTTAGGGTTTCGGAGTAATGTAGAAAAGACATTTGTGCAACTTAGAAGAATTTATTGAGCTCTTGCTGCCTGTGAGCCTCATGAAAGCACACAATGTGATGCCCCATGCCTTGTTCAGAGAAGGAATTTCAGAGATTTTATAGAGGCGTTCACATCTTATCACGGGGCCTTCTCCAACTCCTCCCAGTTTCTGCTACCGCCCCAACATTGCCAAACAACTCTTCCCCCATACTAAGAAGGTGTATTTATTATAGAAAGAACCAGGAGTCTCCTGGTATTTTCAGTTTTAAAGATCTTCCCTAGAATTAGGAACTAGAATTAGAAAACTAGAATTTCTTGACATTCTAATTATGTACTTGGTCTTCAGTCCTTGATGAACCTGTTCTCTCATGGCTCATTTTACAATGGTGTCATTAGAGGTGAACCAATGATCAAGGCACACTCTTGCAGGTGAGAGAGAGATCCCTGCCACAAAAGTCTTAGACATTGCCATTGTATTGAGGCAACTGAATTGTCATTGCCTGCTTTGATATCTCCACTCCGTGGCCTGCAGAGTTTTATTGGCTTCCTGTCAACTGTGTTCTCTGAAGTGAAGCCCTTGATATGGATAAGTGACTGTCAGTGATTCTCGCTCCAGTACTGTTGCGCTTAGTTTTTAGATCTCAGAGCAGAAACTCTTATTTGTGCCTATTAATATTTCATATTATCTCGACCTTGGAAGCCACTGATTTTGCAATCAAATCAGTGAGTTCTTATTTCTCACTGGATGCCATTTTATGATTTGACAAACATTTTCTCTTCCGGGATATTAATGCAGCCCAGCTGCTATAATTTAGACGAGCTGTATAGGTGGCTATCAATCCATTGAACATTTCCCACTGAATGTCTGGTTGAATTATTTATACTTTAAACTATAGATACTAGCTCGTGTCTCTTTAGCTTATCCACAAGGCTGAAATAAAAGGCCTTGTCTAATATCTGGCTAAAATCCAAGTGTTCTACATTTACAGAATTGTCTATCAATCCCATTATCTTTAAAAATGAAATACAACTTTGGGGTACATAGAGATGCATTTTTAAGACATCAGAAGAGGCCCATGGCAGTAAGGCCTAGCTGAACTTGGGTTGATTCAACACAATTTTGTGAGTCTAAGTCATTTAAATGCCATCAGGCATTGCTTGGGTCAATTTTTCTAAATCAAGATCCATAGAATATTATATTAAATGGGTATTCTTCCTAGATTCTAGCTCTACAATATCTGTGCATCTTGATTTTTAGTAGTATTGACAGGTTTTGTCTTTCTACCTCATCTTCATTGACATTACAGTGATAATTTTGGACTGGCTACATTGGTGGCATATTTTTTCCCCAGAAGTACAAGTCTCTATATTTTTCATGGTGTGATATCTTACTATGTAAGCTTCTGCATAATACAGGAGTCAGATGAATAATGGATTCAAATACCAAATCTAATATTTATTGGCGGTATGATATTGGGCAAGCTACTTGTCTCATTTAAGCCTCAGGTTCCTCAAATGGAGCTAAGTCATTTCAAACTTATAGGATCTAGATATAAATACAGATACAGTACGTAACATTCACCAAAGTTCCTAACACATAGAATGAGGAGTCCTCAATCTGCTATTATGCGTTTGCTTATCATTTTCTGACATGGTCATCAGGGTTATCCTTTTGATCCAGAAAAGTAACCTTCATAGAACTACACGTAGAACCTTCCCAATGTGCATGGCAAAATATGTGAGTTCAGCAATCAGAGTCCTTCTGAATATCCTTGGGTCTTTTTGGAACTGGAAAGAGCCCCAGTGGCATCGCCACGCCGAGTGCTGTTATGCAGTGGAATGTGCTGACTGCACTGGCTGTGCTGTCAGACTTCATTCTCCACCATACATCAACCACACCGAAGAAAGCATAGATCCTCTTGGTCGAGTAGCCTTTGCATATCGCTGCACTCTGTCTTCAATTTTGGTGTCATTTCCTACGCGCATTTGGCAATCACTCATGCAATAATGGCACCTTATAGTTGTAGGACATGTCTATACGTTTTTTCCACAGTGCTTTCCCATCTATTATCTTATTTGCTTCACACAACATTGTTTAATAAGTTGTTATGCATCCATTACAGATGAAAAAACTGAGGCTCTGACAAGTTAAATAATATGCCTCAGCTCTCATCATCTAATTTTTATTAGAGCTAGGATGTGAAGTCAGGGCTGATTCCAAATACAATGGTATCTTCCTTCTTATTCTCCTAGGTCAATTTCAAACTCCTTAAAATGAAAAGGAAAGGCTGTGATGATCTGGCTTGTATTTTTATTCTTCCCTCTACCCACTCCCACCCCATTCTATGTTCTGAATATTTTGACTATTTTTCAATTCCTGGAACACTTTAGGTCTCTTTGACCCTATTCAGATCCCAATTAGATATCATTTTCATTAGAAAGTCTTCCCTGAATTTATACTCCATTAACTCTGGGTTCCATATACCTCCCACATGCTTTCAGAACATCCTACACATCTCCCTTTATAATTACTCCCATGTATTGCAATTGTTCTTTATTATCTGGCTCTCAGACAAGACTGTAGAGCAGGGCCTATGTCTTGCTCACTGGTGTATGGCCAGTCTAAATCAACCAGTCTAAATGTTTGTGCCCCCCCCCCCCAAATTCATATACTGAAATACTAACCCCCATAGGTGATGGTATCAGGAGGTAGGCCTTTGGGAGGTGCTTAAACCATAAGTGTGGAGCCCTCATGAATGAGATTAGTGCCTTATAAAAGAGGCTTTAGAGATATTCCTGGTTGCTTTCATCATGTGAGGATACAACAAGAAGTCAGTAGTTTGCAATCCAGAAGAGGGCCTTCACCAGAACACGGCCGTAGTGGCACTCTGATCTTGGACTTCCAGCCTCCAGAAATAAAATTCTGTTGTTTTAAGCTACCTAGTCTGTGATATTTGTTATAGCAGCCCGAACAGACTAAGACAAGCACCTAGAATATTGTGGATGCTGGGTTCAACATATTTGTTGAATGAATGAGTGTTTTACTTGTTATTTAGTTTATCCATGCAGCAGAGCACCTTGAAAGTAATTAACTCTCAACGGAGAGTGCAACCTTAGTATATATGTAAGGCCAAACAGCTAGAACATGTAAGATAGAAGGTAGAAGAACTGCTCTTATGGAGCCCTAAACTTCTCAGATTACGTAGTGAACAAATCTGATGACATACAGATGGTTCTTTAGAAATCTTTTTATCTTTATTCCCTTCAAATTCACAAAGACTATAGGCTCAACTGTTGAAGATGTACTTTTGCACATTGGCTATTTTTATTTCAAACATAAAATGCTTCTTTTCATTTGAGCTCTGTTGATCATTCGAAATTTATGTGCTGAAGACCCAGTACTGTGCCTAGCCCATAGTATGGGCTCAATTAAATATCAGTTAAGCAAAACATAATAGTTTAAAAATTACTTTTTCTTGGGGCCAGCCCGATGACGCAGCGGTTAAGTTCACACATTCCACTTTGGTGGCCTGGGGTTTGCCGGTTCAATCCCGGGTGCAGACATGGCACTGCTTGGCACGCCATACTGTGGCAGACGTCCCACATATAAAGTATAGGAAGATGGACATGGATATTAGATCAGGACCAGTCTTCCTCAGCAAAAAGAGGAGGATTGGCAGTAAGTTAGCTCAGGGCTAATCTTCCTCAAAAAAAACAATTACTAAAAAATAATTACTTTTTCTTTTCTTAAACTATCATCACATGTATTCAGTTTTTAATCTGCATGTCAAACATGCCTGCTATGATGACATTTCACAGTGTCCAGCTAGGTATTCCATAAGCCAGGTGAGTATTTTGTGACATTTTATTTCAGAACATTGGAAGTGTAGCTATTGCAGATTGGGAGATGGCATTCACCAGGAGTCACAAATATCCCTTACTTTTTACATAATATTAGGTTTTTGTATGTCTATGTGCCTTTAGCAGGGATGGTATTCAGGTTTGTAGGTCAGGATAATACAACTTTGGGAGTCCTCATCATGAAAAGAATACAAAAT